>NC_059366.1:46502500-46520000 GCF_019703515.2 Myxocyprinus asiaticus | reverse complement strand
AAGCCCATCATCACATAACAATACACACGAGGGCCAGTCAGCAAACACAGCTGGACCCCTGAACACCCTAATGAGTCAGATAACTGAGGGCCGTAAACCAGCACTGCAGAACTGGCCCTCTGCTTCTGTGTGTGTGATACAGGGCATTGTGCTCACTGAGGTCCTGTGGGGGGATAGTAACAGGAAGGAGGTCCCTGTTGAATTGTTGTGTTGTTTAATTGCAGCTTGAGTTTCTAATGATTCAGGACAGCTGTCATCCTGTGAGGCGCGTTTGAAAAAGACCCTCAGATATCCTGCAGTTCAGTCCTCTGGCCTGTAGGAGTGCTGATGTGTAAAATCAATGTTTCGCACTTCCTTTTAAAGTGATAGTTCCCCGCAAAAATAAACTAGCCCTCATGTTGTTTCAAACCTGAATGATTTTCTTTCTCCTGTGGAATGCTAAAAGAGAAGTTGTGCAGAATGTAAGGGACTAACAGCCACAGCCAACCATCTAATCAGTTCAAGTTTGAAACCTGTGTTTTCAATATCATAACATTGTATTCAAAAACATGCGGCAATGGAGAGCTTTTTTGAAACGCTTCATTTTCGGTGGAGGATTCTAGTGTGGATCACAGGCATAAAAGTAGTTAAATTAATGCGTTTTCATTTTATAGAAGATTTTCTTCGTAACACTTTAAGAACCAGTAGAGCTATCAGACTAAGGTCACATACAGCAGAGCTATCAGACTACGGTCATATACAGTAGAGCTATCAGACTAAGGTCACATACAGCAGAGCTATCAGACTACGGTCATATACAGCAGAACTATCAGACTACGGTCATATACAGCAGAACTATCAGACTAGGGTCATATACAGCAGAGCTATCAGACTAAGGTCATATACAGTAGAGCTATCAGACTAAGGTCACAAACAGCAGAGCTATCAGACTAAGGTCACAAACAGCAGAGCTATCAGACTAAGGTCATATACAGTAGAGCTATCAGACTAAGGTCACATACAGCAGAGCTATCAGACTAAGGTCACAAACAGCAGAGCTATCAGACTAAGGTCATATACAGTAGAGCTATCAGACTACGGTCAGATACAGCAGAGCTTTCAGACTAAGGTCACAAACAGCAGAGCTATCAGACTAAGGTCACAAACAGCAGAGCTATCAGACTAAGGTCATATACAGTAGAGCTATCATACTAAGGTCATATACAGTAGAGCTATCAGACTAAGGTCAGATACAGCAGAGCTTTCAGACTAAGGTCACAAACAGCAGAGCTATCAGACTAAGGTCACAAACAGCAGAGCTATCAGACTAAGGTCATATACAGTAGAGCTATCAGACTAAGGTCACATACAGCAGAGCTATCAGACTAAGGTCACAAACAGCAGAGCTATCAGACTAAGGTCATATACAGTAGAGCTATCAGACTACGGTCAGATACAGCAGAGCTTTCAGACTAAGGTCACAAACAGCAGAGCTATCAGACTAAGGTCACAAACAGCAGAGCTATCAGACTAAGGTCATATACAGTAGAGCTATCATACTAAGGTCATATACAGTAGAGCTATCAGACTAAGGTCAGATACAGCAGAGCTTTCAGACTAAGGTCACATACAGTAGAGCTATCAGACTAAGGTCACAAACAGCAGAGCTATCAGACTAAGGTCACATACAGTAGAGCTATCAGACTAAGGTCACATACAGTAGAGCTATCAGACTAAGGTCACATACAGTAGAGCTATCATACTAAGGTCACAAACAGCAGAGC
Organism: Myxocyprinus asiaticus; assembly: GCF_019703515.2. Classification (NCBI taxonomy): domain Eukaryota; kingdom Metazoa; phylum Chordata; class Actinopteri; order Cypriniformes; family Catostomidae; genus Myxocyprinus; species Myxocyprinus asiaticus. The sequence goes on along the minus strand of NC_059366.1, from coordinate 46,518,237 downwards.
TATCAGACTAAGGTCATATACAGTAGAGCTATCAGACTAAGGTCATATACAGTAGAGCTATCAGACTAAGGTCACAAACAGCAGAGCTATCAGACTAAGGTCATATACAGCAGAGCTATCATACTAAGGTCATTAAATATTAAGATAATATATTAAAGTAGGAAGGTTGTGTATTCTTGAATGTTCTTTTCCCATCTGTACATTGTAATGCGTTCAAATGCCATTTACTGTTATATATTTTCTGCATTTAGTTAAATGCTAGCCTACTTCACTAATTTCATTCATTGTAATTTCAATCTCAAATAATCAAATATGATGATGGAAAATAATGAAAAATGTGGATGAATAATAAAACTTAAAAATAACCATTAGAAAACTTTCTGAAAGTTATTTTAAGGTTATCCCACAAAAACCTGCCTGCAATGTTCTTGGAACGTTAGTTTATGGTTTTAAAAATGTAACTTAAAGACAACATTCCTAGAACGTTAGAAATTGGTTCCCAAAATGAACCAAATGGTAACCATATCCTAGCGTTAGGGCAAAGTTCTGTGTTTGCTAGCTCCTTGTCACAGACTATTCACCTCTGGTTTGTTCACTGAGGTTTTGTAAGACACTATTTTATTCTCTGTAAAGCTGCTTTTTGTTTGTGAAAAATAGGCCTACTATACAAATAAATTATTGAAAAAACAATTGTTGAATTGTAAACATCTTGATTGCTAAGTTAAGTTGAATACAGTATAAGTTATGGTTTTGGACTTACAGAAAATACAGAAATTGGACCTCTTATAATGTTAACTGAATACAACTGTCCTACTTGAACTTGGTAATTAGGCCTAATTAATCACACACACACACTCACTTACACACAAACACACACACATACAGACACACACTCTCTCTCACACACACACACACACACACACACACACACACACACACACACATATATATATATACACACACTTTTTTATTCAGCACTGTATTTTATTTTTTTACCCATCTTTGTGTTTTCTATCAAGACTCACATCTAAAATATCTCCTGTAGATTAATGCTTTTACTTCAAAAACATTTCATCTGTAAAAATGCACTTTGAGCAGAATGTAAATAATAGTTTAATTAATTGAAACCCATAGTCTCGTGGGCCGCGTACATTCTGCTTTTATATGAATCTGCTAATGGAAGCCCTGAAGTACAATTAAATACCTGCAAGACAATCATTCAGGTGTATTGAACATGTGTGTGTGTGATGTCATCTCTGACCGTCGCTCATTAAAATAATTCATCTGATCTTATAAATGTTTGATTTACAGGCGTGTGTGTTTGTGCTAGTGCTGTATAGTTTGTAGCAATGATGTCTAACTCACATGTGGAGCTGTAACCTTGTGTGTGTGTGTGTGTGTGTGTGTGTGTGTGTCTGGCAGTGAGGAACTAGTTCAACACTTTAATGACAATTAACGTCAGCCGCACAATTAGTGTTGGGTGCAAGTGTGCTCAGATCGCCGGTGTTCTATTGATTTCTTTCCTGCAGTTTAACCAGAGATTGATTTACACTTGTGCACACAGTCGCACTTCTTCACACCCCTTTATTTAAATAATTTGTCTGATGAAGCGTTCATTAATGGTTTCACACAAGTTTTGCATTCAATTGGTTTACGCTGTAATCTTATCGGTGCGATGTTGACATGTTTGAGGAACGTAGCTGCACATTTGCATTGCAAAGATAGTAATGAGCAACAAGATGTATACAATAGAGAGTGGTGTTTGCCTGTATAAAAATCACAGCCATGATTCTAGGACATTCTGGGCTGTCGCCACAGTATTGCTAGGTGGTTGCTAGGGTGTTCAGGGTGGTTGCTAGGTTGGCCAACCAAGATATTCTGGTTTCCAGATATGACTGAGGAACCTCCTTCAGTGCAAGTCTTTGGGATTTTTGTTTTTTGTTTGTTTCATTATTCATAAGGGTCCATTTGTTTTCAAGTATTTATTTAAGACAAGTAAACAGTCAAAAAAATGTCAAGCAATAGAACAAATAAAAACAAAATAAGATACAAATGAAGAAAAAGGTGCTTGAAGTTTTAACAACAGTATCAAGTACCAGGGACATATGCAAGGATCCTTTTTGTGGACTTCAGTTCGGCTTTCAAAAAAAATAATAAATAAATTTAAAAAATTTTTTTTTTTAATTAAAAAAAACATATATATATATATATATATATATATATATATATATATATATATATATATATATATATATATTATTATTATTATTATTATTATTATTATTTATTTTATTTATTTATTTATTTTTTTTATTTATTTTTTTTTGTAATTTTTTTGTAATTTTTTTTTACCCAATCCTATTAAAAAGTAAGTTTAATACTTGGGTTGGTGGTGCTGATATACAAAATATTTCTGCACACAAAACAAAACAGATTACTCTGTTTAATATATAGAATACAATACCATACAGTGAAAAATAATAGATTTCTTAAATTCTAAAATATCAGATAGAAAAGGTTGGGCTTAATCTTTGAGGAAAACAGATCACAAAACAGAAAACTGTGCCAAATATTTCTGACCAAAATTAACTTTGGTCTAAATTGAGCAGTATAACTCTGCCTGTCTGTCTTTCTGTATTCACTGTGGAGGAGATTGTAGTTTGACTTGTGTATTAAATGTAATGAGGTTGGATTGAATGTTGAAGAGCCTCAGAATTCAGATTTTAATATCTTGTGTGATTCCTCCGTCTCTTATTGAACGAATCTAAGAAAATGTCAAAATGGCAAGAGAGCTCTAGTCATATCATATTGAGTACAGATCAACAGATCCAGAGAAACTGACAAGAGGACAGTGGGTTCCTTACGGTCCGGCTGTGGTGCATGCTGGGACGGGACGGGACCTCAGGGCTCGGCCGGTAGTGAATCAGTGTGTGTAGTGACAGTGGTGCGGCCGTGTGCCTGGACTCTAGTATATTTAAAATCCCTCCTAATTAAACTTAATAGAATGTAAATTTAATTTTTGTAAAAATGGCCCGCTCTCCACTTGCCGTTCCAATTTGAGGATTGATAGGGGCCGACGGGGGGGTTAATTACTGACTTGATCTACTGTCACCGTGACATAACTTGTGCTTATTTTAATTGGAGTGTATTCGGACCGTTCACAAGCAAGTGTTTCAATAAAACGGTGATTGTGAGCAGACAAGCTTGCTCTGAAGCCCCCTATCTGCTGCGCCAGAGATCACAGGGGGCGGAGCATACACACATCTGTCATTCTTTTGTCCTGTGTGTTTCTGTGGGCCGAGCTGCATGAAATTAAAGCCGGGGCCGCGATCGAGCACTCTCTGTACGTGAGTGATGTAAACAGCTCATTAATGAGAAGCGTGACGGTCGTAAAATAATCATTTTTCAACATGTGAAAAGCTTTCCAGTTGATGGCCAGATGCCAATGTGTGTTTTTGGACAGAACGAGAGAAAAACTATTTTTAAAAGATTGAAAGAATGTTGTGTGTGTGTTACTTAGTGATGTTTTGGGAATATCTTGGGGCAGAGGTGGGTAGGGAGGTATCATCATTCACCACCATGTTGTCCAAACCCATATGACTTCTTTCTTCCATGCATCAAATTAAAGGGACAGTTCATCCAAAAATGAAAATTCTCTCATCATTTACTCACCCTCGTGCCATCCCAGATGTGTGTGACTTTCTTTCTTCTGCAGAACACAATGAAGATTTTTAGAAGAATATTTCAGCTCTGTAAGTCCATACAATGCAAGTGAATGGTGACCAGAACTTTGAAGCTCCAAAAAGCACATAAAGGCAGCCTAAAAGTAATTCATAAGACTCCAGTGGTTTTCAGAAGCAATATGATAGGTGTGGGTGAGAAACAGATACATATCTATAACTTTATAATATATAAAGACCTTTTTTACTATTAATTCTCCTCCCTGCCCAGCACGTGGTGATATGCACAAAGAATTGAAGAAGAAGAATATGAAAGTGGAGATTTTAATATTGATCTGTTTCTCACCCACACTTATCGTATCCCTTCTGAAGACATGGATTAAACCAGTGTCATTTGAATTCCTTTTATGCTGCCTTTATGTGCTTTCTGAGCTTCTAAGTTCTGGTCACCATTCACTTGCATTATATGAACTAACAGAGCTGAAATATTCTTCTAAAAATCTTTGTGCTCAGCAGAAGAAAACACACATATCTGGGATGGCATGAGGGTGAGAGTTAAGAGAGGTAAGAGTTCCTGCATGAATTTATTTCAGTGTAGTTCCAGCATTGTCAGTGTCGAAAAAATGTAGATAATCAGTTCTGTACACTAAGGGTAAATTGCACCTTATCTCTGTGTTTGGAAGCTTGTTGTCCATAAGACAAATCCGCCCGCATCTGTCAAACGCTGTGCACGCGCCAACTTTGCATGTGCAGATATGCTGACAATCACAATCGGCAGGGCAAAACATTTGCACTTAATGTGGATGTTTGCAAGGATTTATACAGTAGGCACTGATATGTTGCAGCACTGATATAAAAATGTAAACATATAAACTGAGGTCATAAGAGCCCACAGTTATAGATTCACCCTGAAAATAAATGAGTACCACCATGACACAGACAAGCCCACATTGTCACAATCTCTAAAGTTTACCTCACTGTGTTTTCTTAAATTGGAGCTCCAATTTTAATCTTGAAATATATCCTTGGCTTGGTTTAAAATGTTTGTTATGCATGCTTGCTGCTGTAGTGTTGAACGCGACTCGAGTGACAGCGTGCAGCTGTGAAGTTCCACTGTCGTAAGAGTCCCGTTCAAAAATCGCAATAAATTCTGCATTTATTAACACTTATTAAATTAAAACCAGTAATGCTACCCATTGTAACGAAGTAAAAATATATCTTTTTTTTTTCATCAGAAATTTACTTGAGCAACAGTGAAAAGTACCCACCATAAAACATTATTATTTTATTTATCTATCTATTTATTTATTTATTTTCTAATAACAAAACTATATTAAAAAGATTGAAAAAGATTTTGTGCATCACTAAGCAATATTTTGGGGACATCTGGGCATGCCCTCAATTGGAAAAACAATTAATATATAGAATACAATATAATGCAATGATAAATTATAGATGTTTTTAAGTCCTAAAAGTGCATAAAGAAAAGGTTAGTGTTCGTCTTTAGTAATTATGATTATGTAAAAACAATAAAGTCTATAGTTTGTCCTCATTTAGATCAAGTAAACATAGAAAACATGTACATGTGTGTATATGCACTGTGTCTGGCGTGTTTGTCCATATGCGTTTGGGTGTACACACATACACACGGTAGAATCTGTGGTGTTTAGGGACTTTGCAGCCGTGTGTGTGTGTGCTTGTGTGTGTTCATTCATTCTTACACAATAAGACTCCATTTCATACAGTGTTAGTGCATTGAGACCATCATAAATCAAAGGCATCAGTGGCATTAAGTACACACTACATTAGTCAGGCTAATTAATTTTGGGACACATCCATCCATTAGTGAGTGGCCCTGTGTTTCCCAGGACAGAGAGAGAGAGTGACCCTGATGCCCGCTGTCAAACCAACCATGAACACACACACACACACACACACACACACACACTTACACAAATCTCATCTCAGTTCAACACCGTCAGTACGGAGCATTATCACAAGATGCTGCACACTATATACTCTCACACTGCCTGATATAAATACCAGATCACTGAATTAAACATTGTTTTATTAAAAGAATGCACTTTAGAAGAGAATATACTCAGGCCAAACCTATCCATTAATAAAGTTCTTTGACTGTATCATGCTACAGTGATGGCATCAGATGGTAATAGCATGGCACTTTGATGTATACCATGGTATTAAACGTAGGGATGCCCTGATGTATCAGCCACCGATATTTATCGACCTGCTCTGATATGAAAAACGGATGTTTCATTTACAGTTATTATGTACATTTAATGTGTTGTATAAAGTTAGTATTTCTTTCTGTGGATAATATAAAGAAGCACCTACTGAAGTAAAAGAAATCCAAAAAGTAAAGCATGTCAAATGCATATAGTTTGTAAAATGTGAAATCTGTTGTTTAGAAGTGCAAAAGAACTTTTTTCCCACATTAATCGTCATGTTATGATTTTTTTATACTATACATACTATATGTATTTTACCTCGTTTATCTAGTGCCATTGTGGCACTCTTAAAATTTTGACCCGTCATGTGTTCAATAGATCCAATCCATGTTCAGTGTAAATTATTTAATGTTAGAACAATAAAATTGCTTTTGTACCTCTTTGAAAATTAAAGGGTTCAAAATGACAAAATAAGGTAAGTCTGCCTTTATTTTTTATTTTATTTTTTTAATCATTATTATTATTATTTTTAATCAACAAACCTTTCCTGCCAAAATCAGCCAGAAGTGTTCATATCTGTGCATCCCTAATTTTTAAATACCATGATATTACCATGGTACATGTCCGAAAAGAATAAATAATCAGTATTAATAGCATGTTTAGTTTTTGTAAAATGTGTCCCTTGCAGTCTGGCTGTACTTTGTGTGTTCATGTGGTGTTTATTGTCATTGTTGATGTCGTCATGCATCAGGAAGAGTTTTTTGTAATTATGTGTCCATTTTCTTCACCACAGTAAGCGTCATCGTTCAGTGTTTTGGTCCAGATAAACCCACATGACCTCACTGATGGACAAACACGTGCTTTCTCTCTCTGTCCCTCCATCGTGTTTTTCTTCTGTATTTGAAAGCGCTAACAAAGAGCGTCACACATCGTGAGCGAGAGACGTGCCTTTAATCAGAGCCTAATTACAACACAGAGAATGAAGAACAACCACAGGCTGTTCCTCTCACAGCCTCATTAACAACAGGCCGTTTGAGCGCGCTCCGCAGGGGCTGGACGCGATGGAGCGGGACGCGAGCGGAGGGTTGCTGGTGATGGGCGCGAAGGCTTCGCCTGGCACAGACATCACAGGGACTCTAGCTGGTATATCTGTACGGGTCCTCACAGTCATGAATCTGATTGGTCAGTGTGGAGTGTCCTCTAGTGTGTCCTTGTGAAGGACTCTTGAGTGTCCTCATGTCCACTCAACAAACACATGAAAATATGTGCTGCCTTTCTCCTCTTCTCTCATAATGTAGTGCTTTTACTGTCTACCCTCTGTCTGTCTGTCTCTCTGTCATAAAATAGTTCTGTTTATTTATATGTCTGTCTGTTATTCTATCATTCTGTCTGTCTATCTGTCTGTCTCTATATCTGTCTGTTTGTCTATCGTAATATAGTTCTGTCTGTCTGTATGTCTGTCTCTATATCTGTCTGTCTGTCTATCTGTCTATAGTTCTGTCTGTCTGTCTGTCTTTCTGTATGTCTGTCTATCGTAATATAGTTCTGTTTATTTATCTGTCTGTCTGTGATTCTATCATTCTGTCTATCTGTCTGTCTCTATATGTGTCTGTCTGTTTATCGTAATATAGTTCTGTCTGTCTGTCTGTCTTTCTATCTATAGTTCTGTCAGTCTGTCTATCTGTCTATCTATCTATCTATAGTTATGTCTGTCTGTCTGTCTTTCTGTATGTCTGTCTGCCATTCTACCTATCTGTCTATCTGTCTGTCTGTCTTTCTTTATGTCTGTCTGTCTGTCTATCATAATAGAGTTCTGTTTATTTTTCTGTCTGTCTGTCTGTCTGTCATTCTATAGTTCTGTCTGTCTGTCTGTTATCTATAGTTCTGTCTGTCTGTCTGTCTGTCTATCTGTCTATCTATAGTTCTGTCTGTCTGTCTATCTATAGTTCTGTCTGTCTGTCTGTCTATCTATCTATCTATAGTTATGTCTGTCTGTCTTTCTTTATGTCTGTCTGTCTGTCTGTCTATTGTAATATAGTTCTGTTTATCTGTCTGTCTGTCTATCATTCTGTATGACTGTCTGTCTGTCTATCATTCTGTCTGTCTGTCTGTCTGTGTCTGTTTATCATTCTGTATGTCTGTCTGTTTATCTGTCTGTCTGTCTATCATTCTGTATGACTGTCTGTCTGTCTATCATTCTGTCTGTCTGTCTGTCTGTCTATTGTAATATAGTTCTGTTTATCTGTCTGTCTGTCTATCATTCTGTATGACTGTCTGTCTGTCTATCATTCTGTCTGTCTGTCTGTCTGTCTATTGTAATATAGTTCTGTTTATCTGTCTGTCTGTCTATCATTCTGTATGACTGTCTGTCTGTCTGTCATTCTATCATTCTGTCTGTCTGTGTCTGTTTATCATTCTGTATGTCTGTCTGTTTATCTGTCTGTCTGTCTATCATTCTGTATGACTGTCTGTCTGTCTATCATTCTGTCTGTCTGTCTGTCTGTGTCTGTCTGTCTGTCGTTCTGTCTGTCTAACGTATTCTCAGTCTTTCAATCTATAGTTCTATCTGTCTATCTGTCTGTCTATCATTCAAACGTTCTATCTGTCTTTCTGTCTGTCTATCATTCTGTCTGTCTCTCTGTCTGTCTATCTATCATTCTGTCTGTCTATTGTTCAGTTGTTCTGTCTGTCTATCTGTCAGTCTGTCATTCTGTTGATCTATGAATGCTAAAGTATTCAGGTATTTTAAAGAGAGAAAAAAATGCGTTTTAAGGGAATTTTTGTTGCAAAACATTTTTGGCTTTTATTTTATACTTTCTTGTTTGGTAGCTTTAGACGTGGTGTAATCAGACTAATATGGCAGATTTATTTCAACATTAATCTCAACAGACTATAATTATCTGTGATGTGTTCTGATCCGTCATGTTTCTCTTCTGTGTTTGATTGTGTTAGATATAATGTCAGCAGTGGCATTTGGTCTTTTCCAGCTCTGATTGGCATTAAACACACCTGGCCTCTTGTTCACAAGCTTTACCATCATATTTAAGAGCACCATTAAGTGGCACATTGTGAATTCATGGCCTCTCGTCTTTAATTCCTACAGTGATTTATCTGTGATGTCTGTTTTGGTCGTCCATCTGAGGAGATCAGCTTTTCTGTCTTCCTGTGTCGTTGGGTTTGTTCGTCCGGTCCAAAATTAGTTTTGTGTGCTGAGATAGAGCTGGATAAATAATGAGTGTTAAAGGAATTTTCCAGGTGCAGTTAAAATCAGTTTTGGAAAGTCTCTGTTTTCTGTGAAAATGCCATTGTAGTGTAAATGAGAGGCGAAAACACAAGAAAATCACATAGACAAGACAACAAAAGTAACACTGCTACTATTGCTTATTTCCATGAGCTATAGAAAATAAATAGGTTTAAGAAGAGATTTAAAACCTTCAAAAGTTGGAGAGGATCTTATATTGAGAGGCAGATTATTCTAAAGCCGTGGAGCTGCAACTGAGAAACGATCACCGTTCAATTTTAGGCGTGACCTGGGGACATTCAACTGCAAGCTATTTGATGACCATAAAGGTCTAGAAGTCTGATATTGAGATAGGAGATCGGGAATATCATGAGGTGCCAGACCACGCATGCCCTTATAAACAATCAATAAAACTTTGAACTGGATTGGATATTGAACAGGAAGCCAGTGGAGTGAAGCCAGCACTGGAGAGATACTTTCTCTTTTTTTGGTTCCAGTCAGAAGTCTAGCAGCAGCGTTCTGAACTAGTTGAAGGCGTGACAGAGAAGACTGAGAAATTCCCAGGTAAAGTGCACTGCAGTAATCAAGTCTAGCTTAAATAAAAGCATGTATCACAGTCTCCAAGTTCCTGAATAATTGTGCAATAGTCCTAAGCTGAAATAAGATGCTTTTGACCACAGAATTTATTTATCGGATTTTAGCGCTGAATCAAAGACAACTCCTAAGTTTCTAGCATGTGTATGTAAATTACCGGATAAAGGTCCCAGATTACTGGCTGTAGTTTTTATGGAATCAGGAGGGCCAAATACTATGACCTCTGTCTTGTATTCATTGAGTTGGCTGCCATCCAGCTTTTAATGTCCTTAAGGCAATCAAACAAGGATTGTAAAACATAGGTATCATTTGACTTTAGAAGAAGATAAAGCTGAGAGTCGTCTGCGTAACAGTGGTATGAGATGTTATGTTTTTGAAAAATAGTACTCAAAGGGAGCATATAAAGGGAATAGGACTGGGCCTAAAATGGAGCCTTGTGGAACCCCACAGGAAATATTCACAGAAGGTGAAGCGAAATTCCCGATCTCAACTGAGAAAGTTCTCTCCTTGAGGTAGGAGGCAAACCAGTTAAGCACATTGCCCTGAACCCCAACCCACTGCTGTAGATGTTTCAGAAGAATAGCGTGGTCAGTAGTGTCAAATGCCACGCTACGATCTAGCAGAACTAGGATGGCACACTTCCCAGAATTAACAGATGGTAATAAGTCATTTGACACTATAAGGAGAGCAGACTCTGTGCTGTGTTGTGATCTGAAGACAGACTGATATTTATTAAAATGCCATTTTCCTTTAAGAAAGAAGAAAGCTGCGGGGGCCTGGGTAGCTCAGCGAGTATTGACGCTGATAACCACACCTGGAGTCACGAGTTTGAATCCAGGGTGTGCTGAGTGACTCCAGCCGGGTCTCCTAAGCAACCAAATTGGCCCAGTTGCTAGGGAGGGTAGAGTCACATGGGGTAACCTCCTCGTGGTCGCTATAATGTGGTTCTCGCTCTCAGTTGGGCGCATAGTGAGTTGTGCGTAGATGCCACGAAGAATAGCGTGAAGCCTCCACGCGTGCTATGTCTCCGTGGTAACGCACTCAACAAGCCACGTGATAAAATGCACAGATTGACGGTCTCAGACGCGGAGGCAACTGAGATTCGTCCTCCGCCACCCGGATTGAGGCGAGTCACTATGCCACCACGAGGACTTGGGCATTCCAAATTGGGGAGAAAAGCTGATAAAAAAACAACCTTCTCCAGTACTTTATAAAGAAAGGGTAATTTTGAGATGGGGCGATAATTTGTTAAAACTGATGGATCAAGGTTAGTCTTTTTAAGCAGGGGCTGCACCACAGTGTGTTTAAAAAAGGGTGAAACATCCCACTGATTAGACAACTGTTTACTATTGACAGTATTCTGGGGTCAGTGATGTCCCGTGCCTCCACAAGAAGAGGAGGAGGGACAACATTCAATGAGCAGGAAGTGGGTTTCATATTCAGGACAATATCTACCAATTGAGGGAGTGATACAGGCTCAAATTTAGTTAGATGAGATAAAAAATAAAAAAAAGAAAGCCTTTATTATTGTCACACATTTTCATATATACAGTGAAATGTCTTTGTTTTCACATATCCCAGCTAAGCTGGGGTCAGAGTGCAGGGTCAGCCATGATGTAGCACCCCTGGAGCAGATAGGGTCAAGGGCCTTGCTCAAGGGCCCAACAGTGGCATCTTGGTGGTGTTGGGGCTTGAACCCCTGACCTTCTGGTCAGTAACCCAGAGCTTTTAACCACTGAGCCACCAGCGGTGGCTGGGGAAAGGTGGTGGCTGCAGGATTAAGCACTAAAATTATAGTACTGAATAAAACTTTCGGACTATGGGCTTTTTTAGAAATAAGATCCGAGAAGGATTTAGCTTTAATAGCTTTAGCCACACGCTGATCATTAACCATGCAATCCCTCAGGATGTCATAAGAAACTTGAAGTTTGTCACTTTTCCACTTCCACCTTCACTCCTGTCTAAGAGCACGAGGGGTGTTCATTATTGAGCCAGTCTTAGGCTTTTTAGTTTTAATAGGAGCAAGAGAGTCCAGGATATTACCACATACCACTTATTACCGCATTAAACATGCATACCAACTCATTGGAAATTGTACAGGTGAGTGGAGAAATAATATAAGCATCAGAAAAATTCTGTGAGACTGTGGCTGAATTGGTGGTGGTGGTGGGGCGCAAAACGTTTTTCTACTCTTTCTAGATGTTCATCCTTCTAGTAAAGTAGTCCCATTGTTAAAAAGATGACTGGACGTCTCCAATAATGGTGTGTATTTACTGAATAATTCATGCTTTCTCAAAAAAATCCAAATTTCACATTCCTCCTTTTAAACCCACCTGAACACTGGCCCCATAGATTTCTATTGTGAGTGAAATGCAACTGTTTTCTTTGTAATTATCGTTATCCCACACATTCTGTAATGGACCCCGAACACTGCTTTAAGGTGAGAGAGAGAGTCGAGTAGAATAGAGTTAAGGGGGTGATGGGGGTGGAGTTCAACTCAACTCAGTGTGTCTTCCTGTGACTGCTCGCCCCTCTTTCTGGGAGTCTTTTGTCCCTGATTTCATGCTATCAGAGCGACAGCATGTTTCTCAGCTTTGGCCTGTCAGCTTTATATAGGGCCCGTGGTGGGTCACAACTGGAGGGACGGGCATGAAAAATTGCTCAAAACTAGATGACAAAGCCCACCCACAACACTGTTGCCTAGTGCGTCGCTGAGAGCCAGACAAACTGTTCATCACAATGTCTAAATGAGCGAATCTCATGAAACATTTCAAAGTCAAAATCAAAATAAGGAAATTAGAAGTTATATTTTGCATAAAGAAAATTAAGTTATTAATAAATGTGAATTAATACCAGCAGTGACTTTTAACATCTTCTAGACTCTTTATTTGCTCATACTGCAAAATGTTGACATTTAAACACTGTTGGATGTAATCTGATTACAAAGTAATTAGTTACTTTAATATAATTACTTTTAGGCACAGACATTTGAGTAACACATTACGTTTTAAATTCCTGTAATCAGATTACAGTTACTGGCTTTCATTACATGGGTTACAAATATTTCTAAAAAACTATTATTTATGTGTAATAAAATTAAAATGTGAATTCATATGTACATCTGTTTGCGTTTCTGTGATGGCTGAAGAGTGTGCGACAGTGAACAAGGAGAAAACAAACATTATTTTGAATTTGTTGTGCGGAAGAACAAAAAAAGTGTTTTAGAAAGTAACTTAAAAGTAAAGTAATTAGTAATGTGATTACTGTTTCAATGAAGTAATCAGTAAAGTAATCTGATTATAATTTTATATAAGTAGTTTTGTAGTGGATTACTTTTTTGTAACTTACCCAACACTACATTTACACCCAAAATTGAAAGAAGAATGCAAAATAATGATGATTGATATTACTGGACACTACTCGTATTTTCATGATAATTAAACACATTTTCACCCAAAACTCTCATTTTTGAGCATGCTCCTCTTCGTCACACAATGCGTACATATATTGTTTAAATTGTAAAGTATTTATATTTGTTGTACTGCCTTTAATTTATGCATATTTATATTTAAAAAAAAATCATTTTATATTTTTTACTACATTATTGGAATGAAAATCTAATATAATTATATTTAATATAATTACATATTATACTTTTATAAAGTAATATGTCTATACACATTACGGTAATGAGAATTTGGGGGGCAAAATCTGTTCAGTTGTAAATTAAAGTGCAAAAAACCTAAATGTTCCTAAAATTAATTAACAAAAATGTATTTAATTAAAATAGTTTCATATTTTGTCTTTTGATTTTAGGGTGAAATACAGCCTGTGTACATCTCTGTGAGATTCGCCCAAGTATCTCTTTCACTTCTCTCGATTTCTCCTCCTTATCTCACTTCCTTCTCCACCCCCTTCCTGGATCAGCCGGCTGGAAACAGGCGAATCATTGAACTGAAATGGTGCAGAGGAATTAAAGGCTGCTGGTGTGAATGAAGCATTTCTATTGTGTGCTGCTCACTATTGTAGTGCCTTCATTCAGACTGTAACACTAAAATACCTCCATCATACCAGCAGTGTATGAGCTCCATCACTGTCCAGTAGCACAAAACAACTGAACGAGCAGCTGGAGAACATGATTCATTATTCATGATTGTATTTAACGAGAGTTCAGTGGTCAGACACTTCAGCTCAAGTATATAAACAGTGTAATGAATGTGATACAGCTGTTGAGTTTAGTGTTGTCAATACTTTCAACTAGATTTTTACATTTTCTGAAGTAATTTTGTTCTTTCCAGTGCAAAACTCTCACTGCTACAATACTAGAGAGTTGTAGGTTGATACCCAGGGCATTTCTATGTGGTTGCTAGGGTTTTGGGGGTGCTTACTGTGGTTGGGGTTGGTTGCTAGGGTGTTGGAATGGTTGCTATGGTGTTCCGGGTGCTTGATAGGTGGTTATTATGATATTCTGGGTGGTTGCTAGGGTATTAGGGGTGCTTGCAGTGTGGTTGGTGTTGGTTGCTATGGTGTTGGGGTGGTTGCTAGAGTGTTCTGGGTGATTTCTATGTTGTTGCTGTGGTCTTCTGGGTGGTTGTTGGGGTGGTTGCTGGGGTGGTTGCTAGGGTGTTCTGGGTGATTTCTATGTGGTTGCTGTGGTCTTCTGGGTGGTTGCTAGGGTGTTCTGGGTGCTTGATAGGTGATTGCTATGATATTCTGGGTGGTTGCTAGGGTATTAGGGGTGCTTGCAGTGTGGTTGGCGTTGGTCGCTATGGTGTTGGGGTAGTTGCTAGAGTGTTCTGGGTGATTTCTATGTGGTTGCTGTGGTGTTCTGGGTGGTTGTTAGGGTGTTGGGGTGGTTGCTAGGGTGTTCTGGGTGATTTCTATGTGGTTGCTGTGGTCTTCTGGGTGGTTGCTAGTGTTCTGGGTGATTTCTATGTGGTTGCTACGGTATTCTGGGTAGTTGATAGGTGGATGCTAGTGTATTCTGGATGGTAGCTAAAGGTAGGCCTGTCACGATTGTTAAATAATTGTCTGATCGCAGTTATTTGATTATTGTGCACTTCAAATTCCAATCACATTTTAATGCCCAAATAATGGAATTTTAAGTGAATATATAAATGCCACTCGAGCGTCGAGTGATTAAAATTATTAAATTAAATCTCAAAGGTTTTGCTTCATGAGAAATAAGGGCTCGTTGGTTTAATCAAAGAGCACTAAAATGCTGTGTGAAAGTGAAGAAATTAGGATAGAAGTATTTTACTATTGCTTAATATAATATAATATTATATAAATATAAGAAAATATATTTTGTATATTTTATTTATTTAAAAAAAAAACAAATAAAATATATTTTTAATGAGCTTAAAAAAACAGTGTAAATGTAAAATTGTCCAAAACTAAAGTTGACCAAAAAGAGAGACTTATTTGAAGTATTTAGAAATATTTGTATATAAAAAAAATTGTTTTTATGTCATTCATATAGTTTTAAAGCATTACAAAGAAAACATATATCCCTATTTTATTATTTGATTTATATATTTGAAGTTAAATATGTAAAAATGACTTCTTAAGGTGTATGAAGAGCACATGCACCTTAAGAAATATGACAATGAACCGTGAAAGCTCTAAAACAGACAATTAATCATCATAATCGCCATTATCTGTTTGACAGTGAATCGTCAGCCAAGTGTCATAATCGTAACAGCCCTATGCTAGGGTATTTGGTGCTTGCAGTGTGGATGGGGTTGGTTGCCAGGGTGTTTTCTATTAGAGGTTGACCGATATATCGCAGAGGCCGATATTTGTAATTTTTTAATGATCTGCACTGGGATTTTCTCATGGGTTCTTCTTATAATCACAGTTATCTTGCTATATCTTTCATAAAATAACAGAAGAGAGACAGCAAAGACGGCACTGGAAAAATCCTTTCTTACTCAGTAATTTTGTCTTTCTTTCCAGTAAAAACATAAACTTAATTCAAAGGGGGCACAAGCTTATTTTTCGTACCCATTTGATAAATTCTGTAGTTTGTTC
>NC_059366.1:46467500-46495000 GCF_019703515.2 Myxocyprinus asiaticus | reverse complement strand
GTGTGTGTGTGTGTGTGTGTGTCTGTTTGTGTTGTGTGTGTGTGTGTGTGTGTGTGTGTCTGTATTGTGTATGTTGTGTGTGTGTGTGTGTGTGTGTGTGTGTGTTGTGTATGTTGTGTGTGTGTGTGTGTGTGTGTCTGTTTGTGTTGTGTGTGTGTGTGTGTGTGTGTCTGTGTTGTGTATGTTGTGTGTGTGTGTGTGTGTGTGTGTGTTTGTGTGTGTCTGTTTGTGTTGTGTGTGTGTGTGTGTGTGTGTCTGCTTGTGGTGTGTGTGGGTGGGTGTGTGTTTGTGTTGTGTATGTTGTGTGTGGGTGTGTGCATGTGCTTGTGTCTGTGTTGTGTGTGATGAGTGTTGTGTGTGTGTGTGTGCTTGTGTCTGTTTGTGTTTTGTGTGTGTGTGTGTGTGTGTGTGTGATGTTAGCGGTGTTCAATCAGTTGATCATGACAGTGAGGCGTCACATCTGATCATTTATCATCAGTGAACATGTGATCAATCAGTCTATCTACTCATCTCACTGTGTGTTTCATTAAATGGTGAATTAACAGTATTGGAAGCAGAAGTTTTTATGTGTAAGTATGACAATCAAAATTATGTTTTTGGCTTCATTTGTTAATATAAAATAGCTGAGGTTAATCTGCACCTGATTTACACTAATAACACAGTACCAAAATGTACCATTGTTCGAGCTGAGTTTTTTTGGGCATTGAAATACCATGGCATTTATTAGTGCAAAATTAATATTTCATGTCCATTTATTTTCTTATTATGTAGCTGTGTAATAAGTGGGATAATTTACAGTCAGCTCATTATTGCAAAATAGATGATTATACAAGACTGGGTTTATTTCGTGATTATTTCGAGAGCATCTGCCAGTATTTGTTACTCGATGAAGACACATGAATTCTAAAATGTATGTGAATGTGAACAGATTTCTGTTCTGTTCTCTTCCAGTGGATGCTTTTACAATTTCAACTCTACACGGGTCTGTTGTGGTCTGAAGCATCAAGTTTTCTGCTTGGCTGACTTTCAATTTCAGAAGGAGAAAAGCAGCTGAACTCATATGAGACTAATTTGAATATGATCACACTTTCAGTTTGTCTTGTTTTCTTTGTTTGGCCTAAATGGAGATTCTTACAACATACAAAACAAAAACTTATTTTCCTTTTTTTTCTTTTTACTGAATGCATTTTTGTAACTATGAAGTCCTCAAAAAATGAATAAATATATAGTGACATTCAAAAGTCTGATATTTTGCATTCTTCTAATTCAGTATAGTTTTTACAAGACAAATTAAATCCTCGGCATAATAACTTTCATAAAACCACATTCATGGAAAACTTGGAAATATCATGGAATTTTAGAGTTGTGTTTTCCAGGCCTGGAAAAGTCATGGAAATTAATAAAATCTTAAAACTCATGAAAAGTCAAAGAAATTTCATGTGACAATATCACCTTGATACAGTGATGGCCAAAAATATTGTCACCTTGGTAAATATGAGCAAAGAAGGCTGTGAAAAAAAATCTGCATTACAAAAATCTAACCTTTAATTGAAGTAAAACAATTGAAAGAGGGGAAACATCTCATTATTAAATAAATATTTTTCTCCAAAACACGTTGGCCATAATTATTGGCACCCATAGAAATTCTTATGAGTTAAATATATCTGAAGTATATTCCCATTCATATTTTAAATTGTTTAGTACACCTGGGTGACTAGGAACATGAAATTGTTCAGCCATGACTTCCTGTTTCACAGGGGTATAAATTGAGGTAACACACAAGCCAAATTCCTTAATCATCAATCACAGTGGATAAGACTAAAGAATATAGTTCTGATGAGCGGCAAAAGGTTGTTGAGCTTCACAAAATGGGAAGTGGCTATAAGAAAATAGCTAAAGCATTGAAAATGCCCATTTCCACCATCAGCGTAATAATTAACCAGTTCCAATCAACTGGAGATCTTAAGAATCGGCCTGGAAAAGGACGTGTGTCTATATTGTCTCCACTCACAGTGAGGAGGATGGTTCAAGTGGCCAAAGAATCTCCAAGGAGATTTGCAGAAATTAGTTGGATCTTGGGTCAGAAAGTCTCCAAAAATATATCAGACATCACCTACATCATCACAAGTTGTTTGGGAGGGTTTCAAGAAAAAAGTCTCTGCTCTCATCCAACAACAAACTCAAGCGTCTTCAGTTTGCCAGACACTACTGGAACTTCAAATGGGACCGGGTTCTGTGGTCAGATGAAACAAAAAAGAGTTTTTTGGCAGCAAACACCAGAGATGGGTTTGGAGCATACAATTATGAAGTAGTACCCAATGCCCACAGTTAAATATGGCGGTGGATCTTTAATGTTGTGGGGCTGTTTTTATGCCAGAGGTCCTGGACATCTTGTTTGGATACATGACATCATGGACTCTATCGTATACCAACAGAAACTAAATCTAAACCTGATTGCCTCTGCCAGAAAGCTTACAGTGGGCCCTGGTTGGATCATCCAGCAGGACAATTATCCAAAACAAACATCAAAATCAACGCAAAAATAGTTCACTGACCACAAAATCAAGGTTCTGCCATGGCCATCCCAGTCCCCTGACCTGAACCCCATAGAACACCTGTGTGGTGAACTGAAGAGGAGAGTCCACCAACATGCACCTCTGAATTTGAAGGATCTGGAGAGATTCTGTATGGAGGAATGGTGTCAGATCACTTGCCATGTGTTCTCCAACCTCATTAGGCATTATAAGAGAAGATTCAGAACTGTTATAATAAAAGATTCTTTCACAATCTTCTTTGCTCATATTTACTAAGGGTGCCAATATTTTTGGCCACAGCTGTAATACGGTTGTGTAGAGCTTGTGTAGGGTAAAACCTTCATGCAAGACATTGTCATGATTTTTGTTCGTTTTGTGAGCGAATCCTTCTTTTGAGTCCAAAGAAGTAGTTGAAATGGTTTGCAAATCGGTCTAAAAGATTCGTTAGCCAATCGGTAATGGTTAAAATTAAGGGTGTAGCAATTCTCTCATTTTCTCGATGCGTCAGTTACTAGTCCTTCCGATTCATGTGTATCCATCTAAAAAAATATGATTTTTGAATCAAGAATCGTTAGTGTTGGTCAATAATCGGTTTCAAATTCTAAGAATCGGATGAATCGTGATTCGGCAAAACTAAAATGTATAAATATTAAATTAGTTCTCGGTGTATGCACCCTCACAGCTTTCCCTTCACAGATGCATGCTGCACTTTTCCATCACCCTTCCGAGAATTGCGTCCGTAACTCTCATTGAAATTTTTCTGAGCAGCTTTCGAGTACCTCGTGTCTGATCTCTCCTCAGGATGACCACTGAGAATCACATAAGATCATGTCAGCTCGCAGTGCTCTTGTCTCGAGTCAAACACGCTAAAACAATTGATGCAGCCGCGAGTCATTGCATGGCCACGACTGAAATAAAATGCTTTCATTGCGGGGAAACTTAGCCGTTATTCTCTTTAAGATAAAATAGTGCTATTTAACTGCTATTATTGTTTAGTTGGGGACTTGGCATGCACAAAACATTTAAGTTGAAGTCAAATAGTCGATACGGCTTTTCTCTTTTCTTTATTTGCATAAGAGGCCTTGAGGAAATTGAATGTAGTCTTATGATGCTCCTTTAATGTTGTAATATTTGGATTTGTTTGCTGAGTCAGGGTTCCCACAGTAATGGAAAACCTGGAAAAATCAAGGAATTTTAAAATGGTGGTTTCCAGGCCTAGAAAAGTCATGCAAATGAATAAAAATCTTTATAGTGAAATATGGAATATTGTCCTAGTTTTGCTCAGTTCTAAAATATTTTATAAGCACGTTGCACTTTTTGTTGTTTTCCAAGTAGCCTGTTTGTACTTATACTGTATTTAGTGTGTTTTACTTCAGGTTACTTTTGGTGCAATAAACAATCTTAAGTAGTTTGTGTTTCTTGCCAAAGACACATTACAGGAAGTATTTAAAGAATCCCATAAATGCATTAAAAAAATACAGAATTGAATTGTTGCTTGAATCATTAATTGAATCTAATTGTATCAAATCAAGTTTCAATGTGAATCGTGAATCGAATCGATATGCTTACAAAGCTATTTCAAAGGCTCTGGGACTCCAAAGAACCACAGTGAGAGCCATTATCTTCAAATGGAGGAAACTGGACACAGTAGTGAACCTTCCCAGAAGTGGCCGACCTTCCAAAATTCCTCCAAGAGCACAGCGACGACTCACCCAGGAAGTCACAAAAGAGCCAAGGACAGCATCCAAGGAACTGCAGGCCTCTATCGCATCAGTAAAGGTCACTGTTCATGACTCCACTATCAGAAAGACACTGGCCAAAACTTCCATCCATGGAAGAGTGGTGAGGCGAAAACCACTGCTGACCCAGAAGAACATTAAAGCTTTTCTGAATTTTGCCAAAACACACCTTGATGATCCTCAAACCATTTGGGAGAATGTTCTGTGGACTGAGGAGTCGAAAGTGGAATTGTTTGGAAGCCGGGTCCCGTTACATCTGGTGTAAATCAAACACAGAATTCCACTAAAAGATCATCATACCTACGGTCAAGCATGATGGTGGTAGTGTGATGGTGTGGGGATGCTTTGCTGCTTCAGGGTGACTTGCAATAATTGAGGGAAACTTGAATTCTGCTCTCTACCAGAAAATCCTAAAGGAGAATGTCCGGTCATCAGTCCGTGAGTTGAAGCTCAAGCACAACTGGATTATTCTGCAAGACAATGATCCAAAGCATAGGAGGAAGTCCACCTCTGAATGGCTCAGAAGAAGCTAAATGAAAGTTTTGGAGTGGCCTAGTCAAAGTCCTGACTTGAACCCGATTGAGATGCTGTGGCAGGACCTTAAATGGGCAGTTCATGCTCGATTTCAAAAATAAAAATGTGATTTTATTAATCCTAGATTTCAGAAGTGGACTTTTGGACAGCACTGTACGTGTGAATAAAAGAATGAAATGAGGATTTGAGCTGCTTGAGACTCTTGACAGGGCAGATATCAGTGTCTTGAGCCTTTTTGAGGTGGGTTTTTTTTTGGGGGGGGGGGGGGGGTGCGCGGTGTGCGGGGGCTATTCATTACAAAATCAGCTTAATGAGAGCAAATCGCATTAATGTGGGGGTCCCGCCGCTCTGAGGGACCAAATGACTTAAAGATGGAGCGATTTGTTCGCTCTTTAGAAAGCATCTTAAGCAGTTTTGGGGGGGGTTCCCTCTGTTTGTTCTGATCCAACGGGCTCCTGTGACATTTCTCTCCAAAGGGTTTTTTTCCTCACGGTTTTATTGGCTTGACCTGATTAACTAATCTGTGCTTTGAATTTCAATGAGTTCTCAGGCTCGGCTGTGTGCGCTGGGAACGGCCACATCACAGATTACCTCATTCAACTCAACTCAAACACAGATGGTCGAATGTTTAACTAATTGTTAAAAGAGTCGACAAAGGGGAATTTAACCGAGCACACACTCTTTAAGGTCAATACTTACTGAGAAATAAAGAGAGATGGATCTGTTTTTTTTTTTTTTTAATGTTTTGTTGTTTTGTTTTTCCTTCAGAAGCGTTTTGTGTGTCATTGAAAGCTGAAGTTCTTGAAAAAAAGAAATGTTGGCATGAGTAGTGAAGAATAATCTTTTATTTTATTACTTTTTATTATTTAAATAAAATAAGTGATTTCATGTCAATTCAAAGTTGCCTCAAAAATTCATATGTGTAATCAAAGTATTTTTTACCTTTGAAATTAGTGATTAAGTTGCGTACACTCATGTACTCAAGGTGCAAGGAAAGTGCTTTTATAACTTCTACTTGATGGTTACACCACATGACATTTTAAAGTCATTAAATCACTTTTGTTGATTCCAAAAAAGCTTTGAAACCAACATGGGCACAATGATTACATTTCTTCAGACTTGACGTGTGTGTTTTAATCTAGATTTCTAATTTTGATCACCTCGAGCAACCTTATTTGTCAGCGACCCACATGTGTTTTTGTCTGGCATTTGCCATTTTAAAAGCATTTGCTCTTTTGCTGTATGATTCGGAAATGTTCACAGTTGGACGTTAGAAAGACGTTCAGCAGATGTTTTTCAGATGTTTATGATTCATGTGTAAATCTGCTCTTTGTATGATCAAGTGTAAAGTAATTAGGACACAATGCTTTGCAGGTGATGAACTCCGTAATAAAAGTGTGATGGATTTCTCTGTTCTCTTCAGAGTCTGTGCTCGACTGCCACCATGCAGACGGTGAGAGCGGCCGACACCAATGAAGTGGACAAACTCATCTTTAGAGAATCAGACAATGACCGCAAGGTGAGTTATTTTCACAACACACACGCAAGCATTTTGCGCTTAAAGCTGGGATGTCCTTTGGATTTCTCGGTCAAACTCTATAGTGAGATTTTTGCGAAATGTCTGGAGTGATCTGAAATCTATTATGGATGCTAAACAGTGTCAGAAGCAGTGGTGGCTGCTGCGTTTCAAATGTTAGTGTCTGTAATGTTGTTCCCAAAAGCTGTCAAAATACTACTCGAACGGTGAACTCTCTTGACGAAAATAATTAACTAAGCTCAGAGCTGTTTATGCAACAAAATAGGCAACAGATCCGATTATGAAAGCTGAAATAAATGTGTTACGTCAGATTGTGAATAACAGTGTGTCGCTGAACACTTGCACTTGACAGCGGTGCTTTTACATTTCATATGCTGTCAGTCATGTACATCACCTGCTGCAAAGTCCCGCCCATTTGAGAGCTCGAAGCCGGGCTTCCAGACATTGATTAAAAGCTCAATATCTAATTGGGCAATCAGATGCAGAATCAATACAAGTAGAGGCTCCCGTGGATTTCCAAAGAAGTACAGCATCCGAGCGGGACCCAAAAGGACGTGTTTAGAGCCTCTCGTCCAGTCAGCATCAATCTTTTGAATAGTACGGGTATCTGTCATATGGGCCATGCGTCTACTGATTCGATAGACAAATTCGCTTGAACGAACAGCATGTTAGCGATGTGTGCAGGGGTTAAATTGGGCCAGAATGGTCCGGAACGGTGTTCTGGCACCTTCAAAAGTCTTGTTGCTGTTTTTGTATTGTTGTGTACTGGAAGCTTCTGTCACCAAGACAAATTCCTTGTATGTGTAAGCATACTTGGCAATAAAGCTCATTCTGATTCTGATTCGATTCCAAAAAAACAAAAAAAACAAAAACGCTTGCTTGTGAACCCAATTCCATTTCTTGTATTCTCCTATGCGTTTTTTTTATTTTTATTTTTTTATTTGTGGTGGCGTAGTGACTCGCCTCAATCCGGTTGGCAGAGGACGAATCTCAGTTGCCTCCGCGTCTGAGACCGTCAATCCGCGCATCTTATCACGTGGCTTGTTGAGCGCGTTACCACGGAGACGTAGCGCGTGTGGAGGCTTCGCTATTCTCCACGGCATCCACGCTCAACTTACCACGTGCCCCACCGAGAGCGAACCACATTATAGCGACCACGAGGAGGTTACCCCATGTGACTCTACCCTCCCTAGCAACCGGGCCAATTTGGTTGCTAAGGAGACCAGGCTGGAGTCACTCAGCACGCCTTGGATTCGAACTCACGACTCCAGGTGTGGTAGTCAGCGTCAATACTCACTGAGCTACCTAGGCCCGGCCAAACTATTTATTTGTAGCAAGTTGTTGCCCGCGATGATGTCACAGTGACGTCATTTTGTTATTTACAGAAAGTCGTAGAAGTATGCCAGAAATCGTGCAAACGCCTTTATGCGTTTTTAAGATATGAGCAATCAAACTTAGTGGCCCTGTTTTTTTTGGGGTCCACCCTGTATGTGCAGACATTGGTCTAATTCTAAAGACATCACAAACCCTTTGCTCACAAATGTTGAATGATTTACTTATACACAACACTCATGATAAAGTCGCATTTGGCCTCATTTTACAGTCTCGCACAGAACTCCTGAAATATGAAATTTCACAATCAGGCGTAGCTCCGTAATGAAAGACATTCTTGAGTCCCTAAATCTCGTAAACATGAAAATTAAGGAGCTTTTTAAAATGTATATAACCATCAGCAGCATTAAAACATGTTCAAACCCTTATTGACTTTATTGATCGATGAGAGAATTTGTGGTAAAGAGATGTTTGAACATGGAAAACAGTTTGTGAGCTGCTCAGATTCCACACTAGTTACACACATGTATATCTCTGTCCTCTTATAGGTCGTCTTACAGCTGGAAAAGAAGTTATTTAACTACATAAATCAGGATGTTTTCCGGGAAGACAATGGAACTCTGGTAAGGCATTTGTTTTGAGTTTTTTGTATAATTTGGGTTTATTTTTTAGATCCTTCATGACCACATGAATCTGACTGAAAGAGACACTGTGGAAGAACATGAACTTGATTCTGGGTTCAGATGATTAGATGCACACTGGATGTCATTGTAGATTCAGATGTAAAGGCAACGGTACGAACTGTCCTCTGTTTCATCCCCTCATCGAGAGGTCTGACCTCAGTGCTGTTAGATCTGTATCCTCATATAAACCTGTTAGAAACAGAAGTTTACTTGTGTATTTTAATGCAGTGGGTCACATCTCAAAAAATAGGTTTCAAGTCTGTTCTGATAGAGTCGTGATCAGCAACAATGCTAAATTCAAGTAATACAATGCAACTAATCATATAATTATGTATATTTAGGATAACCTATTTATTATCTCTGTTATACTCAATTCGGATTGGTCAATAGCACCATCTAGCAGTCGAATATTTCTGAATAACAACCGCACATACAGAGATAAAGTGATATCAGAGCGCTCATCTGGGGACTTGTCATCTTTCTTACTTTTAGTATTACTCTATGAACTCTACAGGTATTTATAGTCATTTCAAAGTATTATGTCACTTTATTTATTTGGCTAGTAGTCTTGTAATAAGCGGGTATGAGCAGTCAGATGGTCATAAACACCAACAGAACTGACGCAAACTGGAGGTGGAATTCAACTCTTTCTGGAGAATCTGTGGTCTCTTTCTTCTCACATAGTAGTGTAATTTCTAAAGACGCTGACTACCACAACTGGAGTCGCGAGTTCGAATCCAGGGCGTACTGAGTGACTCCAGCCTGGCTTCCAAAGCAACCAGATTGGTTGAGTGCGTGAGAGTGCGTGAGAGTGCGTAAGAGTGCGTAAGAGTGCGTGAGAATGCGTGTGCGTACGTGCGTGTGAGAGAGAGAGAGAGTGTGTGAGTGGGTGTGAGACTGCGTGCGTGCGTGTGCGTGAGAGTGTGTGTGTGTGTGTGAGAGTGTGTGTGTGAGTGTGTGTGTGTGTGTGTGTGAGAGAGAGAGAGTGTGTGAGTGGGTGTGTCTGTGTGTGAGTGTGTGTGTGTGAGTGTTTGTGTGTGTGTGTAAGTGTTTGTGTGTGTGTGTGTGTGTGAGAGAGAGTGTGTGTGTGTGTGAGAGAGTGTGTGAGTGGGTGTGTCTGTGTGTGTGTGAGTGTGTGTGTGTGTGTGTGAGTGTGTGTGTGTGAGTGTGAGCGTGAGCGTGTGAGCGTGAGTATGAGTGTGAGAGTGTGTGTGTATGTCTATAGTTGAAGTCAGAAGTTTCAATACACTTTGGTTGAAGTCATTAAAACTCATTTTTTAAACACTCCACAGATTTAATATTAGCAAACTATAGTTTGGCAAGTCGTTTAGGACATCTACTTTGTGCATGACACGAGTAATTTTTACAATAATTGTTTACAGACCGATTGTTTCACTTTTAATTGACTATATCACAATTCCAGTGGGTCAGACGTTTTCATACACTAAGTTAACTGTGCTGTAAAGCAGCTTGGAAAATTCCAGAAAATGACGTCAAGTCTTTAGACAGTTAGCCAATTAGCTTCTGATAGGAGGTGTACTGAATTGGAGGTGTACCTGTGGATGTATTTTAAGGCCTACCTTCAAACTCAGTGCCTCTTTGCTTGACATCATGGGAAAATCAAAAGAAATCAGCCAAGACCTCAGAAAAAAAACTGTGGACCTCCACAAGTCTGGTTCATCCTTGGGAGCAATTTCCAAATGTCTGAAGGTACCACGTTCATCTGTACAAACAATAGTACGCTAGTATAAACACCATGGGACCACACAGCCATCATACCGCTCAGGAAGGAGACACATTCTGTCTCCTAGAGATGAACGTAGTTTGGTGCGAAAAGTGCAAAACAATCCCAGAACAACAGCAAAGGACCTTGTGAAGATGCTGGAGGAAACAGGTAGACAAGTATCTATATCTACAGTAAAACGAGTCCTGTAACATCATAACCTGAAAGGCTGCTCAGCAAGGAAGAAGCCACAGCTCCAAAACTGCCATAAAAAAGCCAGACTACAGTTTGCAGGTGCACATGGGGACAAAGATCTTACTTTTTGGAGAAATGTCCTCTGGTCTGATGAAACAAAAATTGAACTGTTTGGCCATAATGACCATCGTTATGTTTGGAGGAAAAAGGGTGAGGCTTGCAAGCCGAAGAACACCATCCCAACCGTGAAGCATGGGGGTGGCAGCATCATGTTGTGGGGGTGCTTTGCTGCAGGAGGGACTGGTGCACTTCACAAAATAGATGGCATCATGAGGAAGGGAAATTATGTGGATATATTGAAACAACATCTCAAAACATCAGCCAGGAAGTTAAAGCTCGGTCTCAAATGGGTCTTCCAAATGGACAATGACCCCAAGCATACCTCCAAAGTTGTGGCAAAATGGCTTAAGGACAACAAAGTCAAGGTATTGGAGTGGCCATCACAAAGCCCTGACCTCAATCTGATAGAAAATTTGTGGGCAGAACTGAAAAAGCATGTGCGAGCAAGGAGGTCTACAAACCTGACTCCGTTACACCAGTTCTGTCTGGAGGAATGGGACAAAATTCCAGCAACTTATTGTGAGAAGCTTGTGGAAGAATACCCAAAACATTTGACCCAAGTTAAACAATTTAAAGACAATGCTCCCAAATACTAACAAAGTGTATGTAAACTTCTGACCCACTGGGAATGTGTTGAAAGAAATAAAAGCTGAAATAAATCATTCTCTCTACTATTATTGACATTTCACATTCTTAAAATAAAGTGTGTGTGTGTGTTTATGTGTTTGTGTATGCATGTGCGTGCATGCGTGTGTTTGTGCATGTGTGTGTGAGAGTGTGTTTGTGTGTGTGTGTACGAATGTGCGTGTGTTTGTGCGTATGCGTGTGTGTGTTTGTGTGAGTGTGTGTGTTCATGTGTGTGTGGGTATGTGTGCGTGTGTGTGTGTGTTTGTGCGTGTGTTTGTGCATGTGTGTGTGTGTCTGCGTGTTTGTGCGTGTGTGTGTTGTGTGTGTTTGTGTGTGTGTGCATGTGTGTGTGAGTGTGGGTGTGTTTGTGCGTGTGTGTGTTGTGTGTGTTTGTGTGTGTGTGCATGTGTGTGTGAGTGTGTGTGTGTTTGTGCATGTGTGTGCGTCTGCGTGTTTGTGCGTGTGTGTGTTGTGTGTGTGTGTGTGTTTGTGCGTGTGTTTGTGCGTGTTTGTGCATGTGTGTGTGCGTCTGCGTGTTTGTGTGTGTGTGTGTGTTGTGTGTGTGTGTGTGTGTTTGTGTGTGTGTGCATGTGTGTGTGAGTGTGTGTGTGTTTGTGCGTGTGTGTGTGTGTGGGTGTGTTTGTGCGTGTGCTTGTGCATGTGTGTGTGCGTCTGCGTGTGTGTGTTTGCGCGTGTGTGTGTGCATGTGTGTGTGTGTGCATGTGTGTGTGAGTGTGTGTGTGTATTTGTTTGTGCTTGTGTGTGTGCGTGTGTGTTTGTGTGCTTGTGGGTGTGTTTGTGCGTGTGTGTGTGTGTGTGTGTGTTTGTGTGTGCGTTTGTGTGCGTGTGGGTGTGTTTGTGTGCGTGTGGGTGTGTTTGTGCGTGTGTGTGTTTGTGTGTGTGTGTGTGTGTGTTCCAGTACACTGTTGGTAAGATGAATGTTGTAATGTCATATGAGAGATAATCTGATGGTCATGGTCCACTTAAACACATCATCTCATGATCCCTAGAAAACAAACTACCATTCCAAGTCGACAAATGTCCCTCCCCCTGTGCCGCACCGCAGCGCCCGGCATCCTTCATCAACTACTAGAGTTGTACCGGCCTGACAGGAATTTAATTCGAGGCAGCTCTCGAAAATAATTATTGTATTTTGAAAGGAGTAATCATTGGCCGGGACATGATTGAATATGTCCATGCTTATTGACTTTTGCCATGATTAATAGGTTTGTTTAGTCGATATAACCATCGGAATTGTATAATTAATTATCCGGGCGGTTGTCAGGCAGTGAGGATGGAGCGCCCTGATGAGGATTTGGGAAGATTACATCTTCCGGGGGACCGTTGCGTTGAGGTGAATGTGCGCCCACTAGTGAAGCCCTGAATGAAGAAAGCCCCTCCACCCCACTAACTGTCATTGATTTTGCTTCAGTGTCACTTTATTGAAACTTTATCAGGTGGATCCGGGTGGATGGAGAGGGAATCCGGGACGAGTGATGAACTTTTACACACGACTCCTCATGCTGACTGCGTACATCCCTCTAGATCGCTCAAACAGCAGTTTTAAGTGTCTGAAAACATAAATAAAGAACACACGTCCCCTCTTCCGACTCGCATCATATTTTAGCTGTCATTCTCACGGAAGCACTCGAGCCACTGCTTCGCTAATCAAAGGACACTCCAGTACATTCGTTACATTAGACACCACCGGTCTGAACTAGGCACACAAAAGCGATTCTGACGGAGAAAGGACCTCTTAACTGTATTCTTTGTTCAAAACAAATGCAGATTGGACCTGTAAAAAGCTGCTTTTACGTGACTTACTGGAGTGAAGCATCAGTGTTTTCCTGATGCCATGTTGCACTTCCATCTTGCTGGACATTTCAGATGAAGTATCATGTGGGCAGTGCCAGTGCTAAAATTCAAACAAGACGCTCTCTGCAAGTGCTTTTGAAACACCGTGAAACATGTGATTCCGGCTTCACCATTGATATAGCAAATTGGATAGCCATGAAGAGATTAAATGCCCATTGCAATAAAAATGCAAACTATGGAGACAAGATATTTCAGTTAGTCAAACTCCCACATAGACTATTTGGAAACGATTAATGTCATTTGAATCGGTGCTATTTTAGTGCATTTCTGTCTTAAAGGAATATTCTGGGTTCAATACAAGTTAAGCTCAATTGACAGCATTTCTGGTATAATGTTGATTACCACAAACATTAATTTACATTAACATTAAAATACTCACTGTTAACAATATGTGTGTTAACATGATTTTAGTGTGTGAAAATCGTTTACTAACCGCATCTGTGGAAAGTTAGAGCCAATTTTACAACTCCGTTGCCATGACGATGTAATGTCAACTAGGGTTGCTACAGTGTTACCAGTTTTACTTGGTACAAGGGATAACACTGGTGTGAAATTTGATACTGGGTAAAAGGCAGACACTTCCAATAGAATAGAATATCCTTAAATAAAGAATAGTTGCCTAATGAAGAGTTTGTGACCCATGAAAATGAACTTAAATAACACACTGAAAGCCAGATGTTCTTTACCAACGTATCAAATTACACACGCAGCAAAGTACACACACTGACAGAAAACGTTTAATTACAGGTAGTGAATATAAAGTGCATGATGGGTAACTTTAAGACGTCTCGGATTCGGATGACACAAGAAATGCTGTTAGACACACAGACACGTGCTTGAAGAAACACACTTTATTATATTATTAAGAACAGATGACAGAAAAGCCGTCTATGTGCATGTCTGACGCACTGTTTGTTCAGAGGTGTGCAGTCTCGTGGAACACACATATGTAAAGGTTTCTCACATTTTCTTTGATTCAGCCTTCTGAAATTTTTTTGCAAGAATAGTATCATCTATGAGAATGCTGCAGATGACCTCAGACATCTCAGCTCAGGAGGTGCTTTGAGTTCAGTTCACTTTATTCTATGGAGAGTCCCCACAATTATATAAAAACATAGTGTGTGTGTGTGTGAGTGTGAGTGTGTGTGTGAGTGTGTGTGTGTGTGTGTGTGTGTGTGTGAGTGTGTGTGTGAGTGTGTGTGTGAGTGTGTGAGTGAGTGTGTGAGTGAGTGTGTGTGTGAGTGTGTGTGTGAGTGTGTGAGTGTGTTGTGTGAGTGTGTTGTGTGAGTGTGTGAGTGTGAGTGTGTGTGTGAGTGTGTGTGTGAGTGAGTGTGTGAGTGTGTGTGTGAGTGAGTGAGTGAGTGTGTGTGTGTGTGCGAGTGAGTGCGAGTGAGTGCGAGTGTGAATGTGTGGGCAGGTTTAAGTGGTTTACGAGGACTTTTTTTTAGGTTATAAACTGGTAATTACAAGGGTATTATGTTATAAATGTGGTTTATGAGAACATTTGTAGTGTCCCCATAATTCAAATCACTTAAAAATCATACAAAATGATGTTTTATTGAAAATGTAAAAATGCAGAAAGTTTTTTGTGAGGGTTAGGTTTAGGGGTAGGGTTAGGGTTAGGGGACAGAATCTATAGTTTGTACAGTATAAAAATCATTATGTCTATGGAGAGTCCTCATATTGATAGCTGCACCAACGTGTGTGTGTGTGTGTGTGAGGGTTAGGTTTAGGGGTAGGGTTAGGGGATAGAATCTATAGTTTGTACAGTATAAAAATCATTATGTCTATGGAGAGTCCTCATAATGATAGCTGCATCAACATGTGTGTGTGTGTGTGTGTGTGTGTGTGTGTGTGAGTGAGTTTGTGAGTGTGTATGTGTGTGTGTTTGTGAGTGTGTGTGTATGTGAGTGTGTATGTGTATGTGTGTGTGTGTGTGTGTGTGTGTGTGTGTGTGTGAGTGAGTTTGTGAGTGTGTATGTGTATGTGAGTGTGTGTGAGTGTGTATGTGTGTGTGTGTGCGTGCTTGTGTATGTGTGTGTGTATGTGAGTGTGTGTATGTATGTGTGTGTGTGTGTGTGTGTGTGTGTGTGAGTGAGTGTGTGTGTGTGTGTGTGCGCTTGTGTATGTGTGTGTGTATGTGAGTGTGTGTGAGTGTGTGTATGTATGTATGTGTGTGTGTGTGTGTGAGTGTGTATGTGTGTGTATATGTGAGTGTGTGGGGGTGGAGGGGGTGTGCGCATGCATTCCAGTACATCATTTTTTACTCAAAATAATATATCTGTCATAAATACTGGGAGAAATATAGGGCCTGCAATGGAAGTAAAGTGTATGGTGTAAAACTCAAATTAAATGACCTTTCACCCCAGCTCTTATTGATGGTGTTTAAGACATCAGGTGTTGTCAGAGCGCTTATTTGAAGATGCATAAACCAATGCACAGTTATGGCAGGGGATGACGGCACTACACCTGAACTGGACGTTCCACATCAGAGCTCTCACAGCCGATTCTGTCTTCATGCAATTAGAGAGATGTGATTTAGGGTTATGTGAGTTTATTAGGGTGAGATGGTGATTTCTGAGCTGATTGCTGTGCTCTGAGTTAGTTTCATGTATTTATTTTCTACACAGTTCTGGGATGTCGGTTCAGAGAAGTCCATGTCAAACACACACTGTTAAGGTCATTGTCGCTGATGGATCATGAGGTCTATATACCGCGGTACGAGATGCTCTTTACAACTGACCCACCAGAGCAGGAAATAATTCAGCTTAAGTGACCCCATGTGAAATGCAGTGTGAAATTTCAGATGTTAAATGGCTCAACATTCACAAACACACAAAACAGAAACCTGTCTGCTTATGAGAGAGCTTGAACTTGTTGTCATTCTGGACTGATGTATACTCACACATATATATATATATGATTTAATTTAGTGTGATTAGTTACATGAATATAATGTTTTAATTAAAGACAGCACAAAATGAATAAGGAGACATGTTTCAGACTACTTTAACTTAGACGCACGCAGCTTTTATGCCGCAAGATGCTGAAATGCTGTGCAACCAAATCACTCCAAGAGCGTGCATAGACAAACATTTCAAAAAGCTCAGTAGATGGAACATGTCCTACGAGTGACTGACGAAGTAAATTAGAAATGCATTCCTGTTAAGATTATATATAACAACAGTTTATAATTATTTACTTTTTATATATTCAATTATCTTTATTTGGGGGGGCTTTATCAGCAAATATTGATATGCATTTAATTGCAATTAATTAATAGGCACATCATTTAATTATTTTCGAATTAAAAATGTTATCGATTAACAGCCCTAAAGTATATATTTATAAAATATATGTTGAAACAACATGAGATAAGGTATGAGTGTTATAGTGTGATTGTATTGTATACTCACTTATATTAGTTTGAAATCTTGTCATTACTGAGAAAACATTGTGACAACTTGCCCCAGTCTGCCCTATCGCTTTGTGTTGCAGCTAGATTTGGCAAAACCTCTTTTTTTGGGACATTTGGGGACGTAATGAACTACGAATCATTTCCTTTATTCCTTTTATGTTTTCTATTAGTTGTAGGAGTCATAGGAGTATAATTTAAACTGTAGGAGCCTGTGATATTGTCCCGATGTAAATAGCTGGGTAAATGTGTGTGTGTGTGTGTGTGTGTGTGTGTGTGTGTGAGAGAGAGAGAGAGAGAGAGACATGTTCTGAAATGACTCCTCATGCTATGTTGTCATGTCACTTGTTCAGTGTTTGTTTCAGTGTTTATGACAGGAGTGTTTCAGTGACAGTGTGTGACATGTTTATTCGGAAAGTGTGTGTGTGTTTAGCTATTAATTTGTTAGTGCTGGTAGTTGTCAGTCTAAAACACACAGTGATGGTGTTGTCATTTGCACCTGTTGATTGTTCGTCTCATAATTAATGTATACACACTCGGGCTAATTATTCTGCTGTGTGTGATTAATGACTTCAGTCGCTGTGAGTCTCAAACAGAGAGACAGCTGCAGGATGATTGATGAACACACACACTACACACCATTCGTGAACTGTCATACGTGACACACACACACACACACACTGACAGTCACATCTTAATTCTGTTTAGATACGCCTCACAAAAGAGCTCATATTCATTACTTTTGTTGCATTTATTGCACCATAACAGTAAAAATTTAGTTTTTCATGCCCATTTACTCTCTCTCTCTCTCTCTCTCTCTCTCTCTCTCTCTCTCTCTTTCTAATAATTAAAATTAAACTAGAGTTTAATTAAAGAAACTAAAGTAGACTGCTACTATGTTTTGATTGGTTAACCATTCTCTGATTCTTACAATTTAACAGGCTGTTTGAGATTTGTATATGTAAATGACCTCTCCTATGATTGGTTGTTGTTTAATGGGGAGGGTCAAGTTGCTGTGAACTGAACTGGTGTCTGTATGTAAATGTAGGCGGTCATATGTCAATGAGCTCATGGCTGTGATGTCATTTAAAATAAAAACAAAGAAAACACTGTTCTAAATGATACGTGTCATGTAATTGTATGCATACAGTATTACACATATATTTACTCTCTTTCTTTGTGTCTTTAGCTTTTAGTGTATGATAAGGAGCTGTCCGTCTTTAAAGACCGTCTTCATGAGCTGGAGATCTCGTTTCCTCCCAGGTATGAGCACCTACAGCACCTATAGAACCTCATATAGATACTTTAGAGAGAACATCTATAGGAGGAGCACTCAACCCCTCTACTATGAGGAGCCGTGTAGCCCATAATTGTTGAAAAGCCTCTTATAAACACTAGTGAATTTAAGATATTCATTTTTAAAACTGATTCTGTGGACTTACATTAACTAAACTAAATGTGCACATTTATAACTGAAAGTGTCTTATAATCATTACTCTTCTCATATACACTTATGAAGTTGTCTCTCAATCACTTGTGAAATCTCTTTCAAACTGACAGATGAAAATGTCTTGCATTAACTACTATAGTGCTCATACTGATCTAACATGATGTTGAGATGACATTGTTACATTGTTTCACATCCTCTCAATAAGTTTTGTAAGAGCCAGTTTCATAGGTTGATGAGAGACAAACACCTTAGCAACCAACTAGCAACACCCTAGTGACCACCCAGAACACCCTAGCAACTGTCTAGCAACCACCTAGCAATTCCCTAGTGACCACGCAGAGCACCCTAGCAACTGTCTAACAATTCTCTACCAAGCGCATAGAACACCCTTGCAACTGTCTAGCAATGCCCTAGCAACTGCCTAGCAACCTCCTAAAATACCCTAGCAACTGCCTAGCAACAACCTGGCAATCAGTTAGAACACCTAAGCAAATGACTAGTAACCACCCAGAACACTCTAGCAACACCCTAGCGACCACCAAGAACACCCTAGCAACTGCCTAGCAACCACCTAGCAATGCTCTAGTGACCATGCACAGCACCCTAGCAACCACCTAGCAACACCCTGGCAACCACTCAGAACACCCTAGCAACTGTCTAACAATTCCCTAGCAACCACATAGAACACCCTTGCAACTATCTAGCAATGCCCTAGCAACTGCCTAGCAACCACCTAGAATACTCTAGCAACAACCTGGTAACCAGTTAGAACACCTAAGCAACTGACTAGCAACCACCCAGAATACTCTAGCAACCACCAAGCAACACCCTAGCGACTGCCTAGCAACCACCTAGCAATGCTCTAGCGAACAACCAGAACGCCCTAGCAACCACTAGGCAATGCAATAGCTACCAACCAGAACATCCTAACAACCACCTAGCAACACCCTGGCAACCACTCAGAGCACCCTAGCAACTGTCTAACAATTCCCTAGCAACTGCATAGAACACCCTTGCAACTGTCTAGCAATTCCCTAGCAACTGCCTAGCAACCACCTAAAATACCCTAGCAACTGCCTAGCAACAACCTGGCAATCAGTTAGAACACCTAAGCAAATGAATTGTAACCACCCTGAACACTCTAGCAACACCCTAGCGACCACCAAGAACACCCTAGCAACTGCCTAGCAACCAACTAGCAATGCCCTAGTGACCACGCAGAGCACCCTAGCAACCACCTAGCAACACCCTGGCAACCACTCAGAACACCCTAGCAACTGTCTAACAATTCCCTAGCAACCACACAGAACACCTTTGCAACTGTCTAGCAACTGACTAGCAACCATCCAGAATACTCTAGCAACCACCAAGCAACACCCTAGCGACTGCCTAGCAACCACCTAGCAATGCTCTAGCTAACAACCAGAACACCCTAGCAACCACCAGGCAACGCAATAGCTACCAACCAGAACATCCTAACAACCACCTAGCAACACCCTGGCAACCACTCAGAGCACCCTTGCAACTGTCTAACAATTCCCTACCAACTGCATAGAACACCCTTGCAACTGTCTAGCAACCACCTAAAATACCCTAGCAACTGCCTAGCAACAACCTGGCAATCAGTTAGAACACCTAAGCAAATGACTTTTAACCACCCAGAACACTCTAGCAACACCCTAGCAACCACCAAGAACACCCTAGCAACTGCCTAGCAACCAACTAGCAATGCCCTAGTGACCACGCAGAGCACCCTAGCAACCACCTAGCAACACCCTGGCAACCACTCAGAACACCCTAGCAACTGTCTAACAATTCCCTAGCAACCACATAGAATGCCCTAGCAACTGCCTAGCAACCACCTAGAATAGTCTAGCAACAACCTGGCAACCAGTTAGAACACCTAAGCAACTGACTAGCAACCACCCAGAATACTCTAGCAACCACCAACAACACCCTAGCAACCACCTAGCAATGCTCTAGCGAACAACCAGAACGCCCTAGCAACCACCAGGCAACGCAATAGCTACCAACCAGAACATCCTAACAACCACCTAGCAACACTCTGGCAACCACTCAGAGCACCCTAGCAACTGTCTAACAATTCCCTAGCAACTGCATAGAACACCCTTGCAACTGTCTTGCAATGCCCTAGCAACTGCCTAGCAACCACCTAAAATACCCTAGCAACTGCATAGCAACAACCTGGCAATAAGTTAGAACACCTAAGCAACTGCCTAGCAACCAACTAGCAATGCCCTAGTGACCACGCAGAGCACCCTAGCAACCACCTAGCAACACCCTGGCAACCACTCAGAACACCCTAGCAACTGTCTAACAATTCCCTAGCAACTACATAGAACACCCTTGCAACTGTCTAGCAATGCCCTAGCAACTGCCTAGCAACCACCTAGAATAGTCTAGCAACAACCTGGCAACCAGTTAGAACACCTAAGCAACTGACTAGCAACCACCCAGAATACTCTAGCAACCACCAACAACACCCTAGCGACTGCCTAGCAACCACCTAGCAATGCTCTAGCGAACAACCAGAACTCCCTAGCAACCACCAGGCAACGCAATAGCTACCAACCAGAACATCCTAACAACCACCTAGCAACACTCTGGCAACCACTCAGAGCACTCTAGCAACTGTCTAACAATTCCCTAGCAACTGCATAGAACACCCTTGCAACTGTCTTGCAATGCCCTAGCAACTGCCTAGCAACAACCTAAAATACCCTAGCAACTGCCTAGCAACAACCTGGCAATAAGTTAGAACACCTAAGCAACTGCCTAGCAACCACCTAGCAATGCCCTAGTGACCACGCAGAGCACCCTAGCAACCACCTAACAACACCTTTGCAACCACTCAGAACACCCTAGCAACTGTCTAACAATTCCCTAGCATCCACATAGAACACCCTTGCAACTGTCTAGCAATGCCCTAACAACTGTCTAGCAACCACCTAGAATACCCTAGCAACAACCTGGCAACCAGTTAGAACACCTAAGCAACTGACTAGCAACCACCCAGAACACTCTAGCAACCACCTAGCAACACCCTAGCGACTGCCTAGCAACCACCTAGCAATGCTCTAGCGAACAACCAGAACGCCTTCGCAACCACCAGGCAATGCAATAGCTACCAACCTGAACATCCTAACAACCACCTAGCAACACCCTGGCAACCACCCAGAACACCAAAGTAGCTCTCTAGCGATGCCTTAGCATCCACCTAGAACACCCGTGCAACTGCCTAGCGTTCACTTAGCAATGCCCTAGCAACCCTATCAACCATAGAACATCACAGAGATGGAGGTGGTCTCTTTTGACTTAGGGCAGTGTACTGTGGACAGTCAGCTATTTCCTGACCCCTAGCACCACACGAATTCAACAGGAAGTGGGGACAAGGCTTCCTTGTCCAGTTAAATAATCTGTCATTAACTAGTAAAATCTCTCTCATCAACATGTGAAACTGAGAGGATGTGAAACAATGTAACAATGTCATCTCAACATCACGTTAGATCAGTATGAGCACTATAGTAGTTAATGCAAGACATTTTCATCTGTCAGTTTGAAAGAGATTTCACAAGTGATTGAGAGACAATAACTAGTGTAAAAAACTTTTCAATAACACATATGAATAAATCTCACAAACATTTGTATCAATGTATTAATTTCACTAGTGTTTGTAAACTTTTCAATAATGCATGTGAATGAATTTAACTGAAGTTAGTGAAAAAACTTTATTAAGTGCAAAATGGTTTGGTGTGGTGGAAATGACGCCACAACTTTGGGACTGTCGTAATTTTTAAAAAATGTATAGGAATAATTTTCACACAATGAAAGTTGAAATCGTTTCTTTTTATTTCACTCTTTGTTTAGATGATCATAGTTTTAAACATAAAATAATTATTATTTTTAAAATGGAATTTCATAGTTTAATATTGAAAGTCTGGGTCTGGGACAAGACAAAAACAGTCAGATCTATACATAAAATACATTTGAAAAGGACCAAAAATAAATGATGAGAGCCTGGTAAAAAGTTTCTAATACATTTTTTAATGTGACCTTCATATACCAAAAAGAAATACGTTGAAATCTTTTTGTTTTTAATAAAAATCATCCCCTGGGACATAACAGTGCCCGAAGTTGAAGAAACACACCCATAACAATTCCCTAGCAACTGCATAGAACACCCTTGCAACTGTCTAGCAATGCCCTAGCAACTGCCTAGCAACCAGCTAAAATACCCTAGCAACAACCTGGCAATCAGTTAGAACACCTAAGCAACAATGCCCTAGTGACCACGCAGAGCACCCTAGCAACCACCTAGCAACACCCTGGCAACCACTCAGAACACCTTAGCATAACAGTGCCCAAAGTTGAAGAGACACACCCATATAAGGCCACGTCCACACTAATATGTTTTCATTCGGATACACACCTTTTTCTTCTTCGTTATGGCCTTCCGTCTACACTGGACGTCTTCGCATTGTAGTGTGAATGGGAAAACTGATATTTCAGAAAACAATGACGTATTCGTTGTAATGTGACGCAGTCATGTGATCCATTCAACCAAAACAATCAAGGTGGCGGTCCGTGTTATAGCGGTGCTGTTGTGCCGGATATTCACTTTGAGGGCGTTGTTAAATATAACTGTTACTTTGTACAACCTTCACTTTGCATTCCTTCAAATGCGACGGGAAGTTTACTTGGAAATGGTGTCTAGCGACAGGACACGAGAACAATCGCGTTTCAGACCGTACATGTTAGGTTGACTTTCTGGAGAGTCTAAACACTGTGACTCTGTGTCTAATATATTCATGGAGACTGCAGCATAATTATTTGAATATGACTTCTCCACACAGGTCTATTATTGTGGTATCATCAATTTCAGTGTTGCCCGCCCCTAAACAGAACACATACTATAGAGACTATGTCAGATACACACATAAAGACTGCACACGTATTTCAAACATGCTTAAAGTATTAAAACCCTGCCACACTTTTGTTATTTCTTCTTCATGTCCTGATAAACACTGTTCTACTTTATTGAATGCGAGAATATTGAGATTACACCTGACTTTTATCTGTGTTCGTTTCAGCTGTAAAATCCATCTTGAATCAAAGTCGGTCACAACCAAATTCTCTCTCTCTCTCCTGAGATGGTGTGACCCTTCTCTCCTGCCTTAATATTCTAAAGCCATAGTGGATTTCTGCACGCCAGTGTCCTCAAACAAATGAATTTACAATTAGCCCTTTCACAGCAGCCAGCGGAGGCGACGCGCAGCACAGTGCGCACTTATGTTGAATTCGCGTGAGCTAATGATGCTTGACATTTGGTGTCAGCTCTGACTCAATCAGCGGAGATAATGAAACGCTGTAATCAAACAATAATTACTTGATAAACTGCTGCACTGACTGTTGCGAGCTGTGTGTGTGTGTGTGTGTGTGTGTGTTCATTTACAAGTCTTCATATATGAGACAGGTGGATTTGGAGGTTGTACATACAGCATAAATCCAAAGCTGCAATATTGTTTTTTGTTTTTTTTTTGCATGATGTCGTGACGGACAAGTCGAAGCTTTCATAGATATCAGAGTAACTATGAGTCCTTCGAAGAAGTGAGCGATTTTGAAAAGTCGGAATCTCATGAATACGGTGATTCCAACATGATGTGAACGCATCATAGCATGTTTTTTATCAGTCTGCCTGGAAACAGTCCTTTCGTCAAGGTATCGAGTTGAAACAATGAGCGCTTTTGAGGAAGAACTAGTCACTGGACTTGTTATTTCTATACCTTTATATAATTTAGGGATGTCCTGATATCAGTATCGGGTCCGATATGGCACTCATGTACTCAGTGGCGGATTTAGGCATGGGCGACATGGGCAGTTGCCCAGGGCGGCATCTTGCGGGGGGGCGGCACAAGGCACCCACACAGACCGCCCCCCCCCCCAGTCAACAACTTTGGAGGTGTGTTGAATTGGGTTTCGCCCAGGGTGCCATACAAGCTAGAACCACTACTGCATGTACTCATGCTAGTAAAAATGCTCCAATGCAAAAAAACAAGACCATGTGACGTACGAATGTCATTGCGTTAACATTCATCGCACAAATTAAAACAATGTCCTACTGTGATTATTAAACTGCAAAGGCTCTGATTTAATGAGATAAATATGTAGTTTGCATGTGCTGTGCACTTCAAAGTGACTGTGAAACTGCTCTTACACGAAAAACCATAAAAAAATCTATACGGAAATAAACATCATGAGCATTACTCGCTCTGTTTGTAGCAGATAACAGTAAGCAGAGTGCTAATTGACTTTGTAGTGCGAGGCACATACGGACTACGTATTTATTTATTTAAACAGCAGCCTTTTGCGGTTTAATAATTATAATAATCACCCTCCAAACGCGCTTCGATGGGAGAGCAATCATAATTGTTATGCTGTAAGCATTTTTCAGTAAAAGTGGTTTAAAAAGTGTGGTTTGAATGAACGTTATTTTAGCTACACACCTTTCAGCCTTCCAAAGCACTCGGAGTGGATGGGAAAGCCCTCAGTGGGAATGGGGCATAGGGATGATCACTTCTGAATGAAACGCACCCCGAGTCACGTAGTGACCTGCTTTTTTGGAAGTGAGAAGCTTCTGTCAAAAATACATAGAAACGGAAAGGGCTTCACTCCGAAATAAAAGCTCCATTTAAATGACAGTGGTGGTGGCGTAGTGGACTAAAGCACAGAACTGGTAATCAGAAGGTTGCTGGTTCGATCCCCACAGCCACCACCATTGTGTCCTTGAGCAAGGCACTTAAC
The DNA here is from genome assembly GCF_019703515.2 of Myxocyprinus asiaticus. Lineage (NCBI taxonomy): Eukaryota > Metazoa > Chordata > Actinopteri > Cypriniformes > Catostomidae > Myxocyprinus > Myxocyprinus asiaticus. The sequence goes on along the minus strand of NC_059366.1, from coordinate 46,470,414 downwards.
TCCAGGTTGCTCCAGGGGGATTGTCCCTGTAATCAGGGCACTGTAAGTCACTTTGGATAAAAGCATCCGCCAAATGCATAAAGGTAAATGTAAATATCGCTACTGGATAGTTCTGTAATATTCACTGTAATACGACTTCCAATAATAATAATTATATTATATTTAAGCAATATCTCACATCTGTGATGCTCTGTTATTCAGCAGTTTATGTGACAAAAATAACTCCAATGTTGTATTTTGGATTTTGCTATGAGGTTCTGTATAAAAGTACTTCATTTCATAAAAATAATACAGTATAGTTGAAAAATAGTTGTTACATTTTAAATCATACTTTCGATTTTAAACTCCAGTTGAAAATAGGAAATTGGTCAAATGGCCACGGGACACTGTTCGTTTTGATTAATTCGATCTTCCATCTAAAAAGAAACTAAACGAGGTGAGAAATGAATTCGCACATCTGGGTGGCCCTGAAACGCCCCTTTCTCCTGATTGGTCAACCTGCAACGTCATCTGTTCTTCCTCAGTGCCGTGAGACAAAATAAGAGTTCACTGCTGTTAAATTGTTCAGATGAATTCGTCTCAATATAATAATATTAAATTCTTTATCATATATTTTCCAAAACGCGCCATGTTTATCTCTCTCAGCACAATAACACATAGCTAACAGTAAAAGGTTCACTGAATACAGTCACTGATAAAGGGGCTTTGCCTTTGTGCCAGCGTGCTCAAGCATGCGACACAGCATTGGGACAATCATATAGTGATAATAGCGAGGGAGATGTACAGGTGCATCTCAATAAATTAGAATGTCATGGAAAAGTTCATTTATTTCAGTAATTCAACTCAAATTGTGAAACTCGTGTATTAAATAAATTCAGTGCACACAGACTGAAGTAGTTTAAGTCTTTGGTTCTTTTAATTGTGATGATTTTGGCTCACATTTAACAAAAACCCACCAATTCATTATCTCAACAAATTAGAATATGGTGACATGCCAATCAGCTAATCAACTCAAAACACCTGCAAAGTTTTCCTGAGCCTTCAAAATGGTCTCTCAGTTTGGTTCACTAGGCTACACAATCATGGGGAAGACTGCTGATCTGACAGTTGTCCAGAAGACAATCATTGACACCCTTCACAAGGAGGGTAAGCCACAAACATTCATTGCCAAAGAAGCTGGCTGTTCACAGAGTGCTGTATCCAAGAATGTTAAAGTTGAGTGGAAGGAAAAAGTGTGGAAGAAAAAGATGCACAACCAACTGAGAGAACTGCAGCCTTATGATTGTCAAGCAAAATCGATTCAAGAATTTGGGTGAACTTCACAAGGAATGGACTGAGGCTGGGGTCAAGGCATCAAGAGCCACCACACACAGACATGTCAAGGAATTTGGCTACAGTTGTCGTATTCCTCTTGTTAAGCCACTCCTGAACCACAGACAACGTCAGAGGCATCTTACCTGGGCTAAGGAAAGTCCAAAGTCCTCTTTTCAGATGAGAGCAAGTTTTGTATTTCATTTGGAAACCAAGGTCCTAGAGTCTGGAGGAAGGGTGCAGAAGCTCATAGCCCAAGTTGCTTGAAGTCCAGTGTTAAGTTTCCACAGTCTGTGATGATTTGGGGTGCAATGTCATCTGCTGGTGTTGGTCCATTGTGTTTTTTGAAAACCAAAGTCACTGCACCCGTTTACCAAGAAATTTTGGAGCACTTCATGCTTCCTTCTGCTGACCAGCTTTTTAAAGATGCTGATTTCATTTTCCAGCAGGATTTGGCACCTGCCCACACTGCCAAAAGCACCAAAAGTTGGTTAAATGACCATGGTGTTGGTGTGCTTGACTGGCCAGCAAACTCACCAGACCTGAACCCCATAGAGAATCTATGGGGTATTGTCAAGAGGAAAATGAGAAACAAGAGACCAAAAAATGCAGATGAGCTGAAGGCCACTGTCAAAGAAACCTGGGCTTCCATACCACCTCAGCAGTGCCACAAACTGATCACCTCCATGCCACGCTGAATTGAGGCAGTAATTAAAGCAAAAAGAGCCCCTACCAAGTATTGAGTACATATACAGTAAATGAACATACTTTCCAGAAGGCCAACAATTCACTAAAAATGTTTTTTTTATTGGTCTTATGATGTATTCTAATTTTTTGAGATAGTGAATTGGTGGGTTTTTGTTAAATGTGAGCCAAAATCATCATAATTAAAAGAAGCAAAGACTTAAACTACTTCAGTCTGTGGGCACTGAATTTATTTAATACACGAGTTTCACAATTTGAGTTGAATTACTGAAATAAATGAACTTTTCCACGACATTCTAATTTATTGAGATGCACCTGTATATCTTTGCTCTATATAGGCTTATATATATTTAATATTTTTTTAGATGTTTATAAATTAGTCCCTCGCACTGTATGCCAAATGTCTTCTAACAGTTGTCATTCCTCATGCCACAAAAACTGTTGGTGGTATTACGCAGCGCAGCTTATCAGTTCTGGAAAATCATCTGCGGTTGGGTAGGGCATTCGCAATTAGGGTGGCCAGACGTCCCGATAAAACCGGGTCAGTCCCAATTTTACAAGCCGTGTACCGCGTCCCGATGGACTTAAAGTCGGGACACCTTTTGTCCCGATAATTAGTCTTAACTAGATTGATTGCTTTAAATAAGCATTTTAAATTGGCATAGCTGTATTGTGCTCATTCTGACATGAGAAACCTGTAGAGAGTAACGAAAGAATCGCTCACTGCAATTTCATTTGGGTTTCATTTTCTCCGAAAATGGCTATAATGGTGCAAAACTTCCCTCTGCCTCCCACATCTGCTGCTGTCTGCCCACAAAAACATCCATTACCTGCTGGATGCCAAAATGGATCTTATGCTAAATAGCATATAATAATATAAATAAACGTTATGCTTATA
>NC_059366.1:46357500-46462500 GCF_019703515.2 Myxocyprinus asiaticus | reverse complement strand
TTGTGTTGCATGCTTCAATGTGATGTGTGAAGGTGCTGACCTGCTAAAAACATCACATTATGACTTCTGTAATCTGTGTATTAGGTTACAGAGAGCGAAACGCTCATTTAATGCGAAGCATGCAGCACATTCCAGACTATTTATTTAATGAAATGTCTGCCTCTTACGGTGTAACAATCACCAGAAGTGTGAAACTTCCATCAGAATAAAAGTTCGGATGTGTGAAAATGTAGAAATTATGACAAAAAATATATATATTACTACTGCATAGTAAAAAAATTATATTCATTTTAATAATAATAATAATTATTAGTATTATTATAAATATTATTAATATTGCTATTATATCAGGAATAATTATATTTAAGCAAATGTCACAAGTAAGTGTGTTGTTGAATTGAATGTACTGTAAGTTTTTAATTTATACAGTGATTCTCTGTTGTGCTCACATTATTACTTTCTCAGTCATATTCCAAAATACCTTAAGCATGTATGTTTATACATGCTACTCTTTGTGGGAACCTAATTTATACAAAGCAATGACAAAATGCATTATTTTTATTTTATTTAATTTTTAATTTATACATTTTTTTTCTCCCCAATTTGGAATGCCCAATTCCCAATGCGCTCTAAGTCCTCGTGGTGGCGTAGTGACTCGCCTCAATCCGGGTGGTGGAGGACGAATCTCAGTTGCCTCCGCGTCTGAGACCGTCAATCCACGCATCTTATCACATGGCTTGTTGAGTGCGTTACCGTGGAGATGTAGCGCATGTGGAGGCTTCACGCTATTCTCCGGGGCATCCACGCACAACTCACCATGCACCCCACCGAGAGCGAGAACCACGTTATGGCGACCACGAGGAGGTTACCCCATGTGACTCTACCCTCCCTAGCAACCAGGCCAATTTGGTTGCTTAGGAGACCTGGCTGGAGTCACTCAGCACGCCCTGGATTCAGACTCGCGACTCCAGGGGTGATAGTCAGTGTCAATACTCGCTGAGCTACCCAGGACCCCCATCTCACATCTTTTGTGTAATATGGCTGTAAATTCAGCTCTGAAACTTCATATTCCTCTGTATTGAACTACAAACAGAGTCGAATCCTGCTCTTACCTGCGGGTCACGCTCGGACAGAAATCTTTCCCTACGGTAGTGTCTATGTTATTGATATATTGGGGTTGATTTAAAGGCAGTGCATTAGCTCAGCTGTTGTATGATTTTATTATAAGAATTTCTGTGTAAAATCAATGCAGAAATTGAATCGAGGAGTCGACCGATGGGAATTCTGAGGACAATGAGAGAGTGGAGGAAGACGCTGCTATTTATTTTCACTAACTGGGTTACTGTGATCGAGCACAAGAGAAAGAGCAGTGATCCGTAGTGGCCTGTAGATGCTGCTCGATGGTTTCTCAGACTCCAGAGGAGAAATATTCCCTGCCTTAGAGCGAATGTGTGAGTGTGTGTTGAGTCTAGACGAGTGAGATTGTTGCACTCTGTGGGTTGTGAGGTCAGTGTGCGAAGGGTCGGGGGTGATGTACAGTTATTCTTCACCGTTTGGTGTGGATGTGGAGACCCGCGAGCATTCAGAGACCGGCTGAGGTGCTCCAAACACGATAGGTCAGTGATGCCCACCATGAGATGTGGAAGAGAAAACGGATTGTCATTAATGAAGCATCAGGGTGAGTTTAGAGTAACACTTTACAAATACGCTCCACACTGACAAGATACAAGAACTAGAACTGACACCTCCAGACAGAATTGCACTCCGCTCCATCAGTAGCTTAGATTATGCCATACTGGGGACTCGAAGTGGAAAATTTAAACCCACTAGTAGAAATAACGTTTACCATAATTTAATCGACCAAACTGGTATTTATGGTACTCTAAGGTGCCCTTATAAAACAATACTCTGGTGGTACTTGAACAAAAAATATCCTCGCATTGCAAAAATACCTTGGTACCATTTTTCTGTTGTTATTTTTAATGTACTATGGTACTACCGTGGTATTTTTGGTACTGTGAGGCTATTTGTTTGTAAGTGGCTGTAATGGTGTCAGATGGTAATTCCATGGTACTAAAAATCATCTACCATGGTATTTACGAGGTTCTACAAGGATACCATGATACTTTTTGTTAATTTTTTTGTAGGGACATCCCAATCCCGATACTGTGCTCACGTTCTCGTATGCGTAAAAAGGCTCTGATACCAAAAACGATACCAACTGACATATGAATATCATTGCGTAAACATTAAGCGCATAAATTAAATCCACAAGGTGTCCCAGTGTGATTATTAAACAGCAAAGGCTGCAATTTATGGAAATAAATGTATAGTCTGCATGTGCACACACAGACTACATATTGAGTTCATTAAATAACATCCTTTTTGCGGTTTATAATCACACTGGGTCATGTAGCGACCTGCTCTTCCGGAGGTGTGAAGCTGTCGTCACAAACCGGCTTCACTCAATACTATGGCAAAATAACATTTAAATGGACAAAAATACAACTACTATATATTTATGTAATATTCATCGTAATATGAATAATCATAAAAATAAGCAATAATTGTATTCTATTTAAGCAATATTCTGTTGTGCAGCAATTTATTTGACGGTCTGGGTATCTCAGCGAGTATTGACCCTGACTATCACCCCTGGAGTCGTGAGTTTGAATCCAGGGCGTGCTGAGTGACTCCTGCCAGGTCTCCTTAGCAACCAAATTGGCCTGGTTGCTAGGGAGGGTAGAGTCACATGGGGTAACCTCCTCGTGGTCGTGATTAGTGGTTCTTGCTCTCAGTGGGGCGCGTGGTGAGTTGTGCGTGGATGCGGCGGAGAATAGCGTGAAGCCTACACACGCGCTACGTCTTCGCGGTAACACGCTCAACAAGTCACGCGATAAGATGCACGGAGGCAACTGAGATTCGTCCTCCGCCACCCGGATCAAGGCGAGTCACTACGCCACCACAAGGACTTAGAGCGCATTGGGAATTGGGCATTCCAAAGAAAATGGGAGAAAATACAAAAAAAATTAAATCAAATAAAAAAAATATATTTTGAGGATCTGTATAAAAGCACTTCATATGAAAAAAATAATGCAATGTTGTCTTGAAAATTACTGGATATTTTTCTATTTTCATTTGATTAAAGTTTTATTGAATTCATTTATTTAGACTCAAATTGAACTAAATTGTTGAATATGGAATTTTTGAAAAACTATTAAAAAAACAAACAAATGGATTTGAAAGGGCCATACATGTTAACAAAAATGCCTCTGTTCATGAAAAATAATCTTCCCTTTAAATTTGCAAATAATTTCTTTATATCTTGGTTTTAATTTCAGTTACAGTTACTGACAACCAATAAAGTCAGCAGGTCAGCTCTCATGTGTTTGTTTTTTTTCTTCTTCAGTGTTACAATTTTACAGTACTGCATCTGAAAACTGCAACATTACAAAAATCCCTACTTTTTTTTGTAAGTATCACTGTGATAGTTGTCCAAAATCTATGATAGTACCATAGTTCTTTTCAGTACATTTAATTAGTGTCGTTTACTCCATTTAGATAAATCTAGAGATTTGGTGCGTCTCAATTAGCTCCACATGTTGTGAATCAGTATGTTGTGAACACAAATTCGGGCACTGGCAAGAGTTTTCATCCTCTGAACATTAAGACACCCATGACGAGGTTGTGCATTAAAGTTCTGCTTAACAACATCGCTGTATTAAAGACATTATTATGCATTTTTGTTGTAGATATTAAAATGTGCAGTGCCGTTAGTAAGGGATAATGTACAGTCAGCCGGTTTTTATTGCAAAATAAACCCGACAGGGTGATCAGGATCCCGACGCAAAGCAGAGGACAGTTGTGTAACCCTGAAGAGGTTTATTTTGCGATAACAACCAGCTGACCGTACATTATCCCGCTTATTACACGGCTATTAACAAAATAAATAAATAAATGCACATGAGTCTAAATTAATTTATTAGCTTGTAGAGATCGCACAGTGATCCGAGAAGCAGGAAAGATGACTCGCAATACCCGGATGATCAGTTGTTACTCTGAAATATCAGACTGCTAGATGGCACCATTGACCAATCACAGTCGAGTATTCCAGAGACCTGTGTAATAATGAAAATTAAAAGACATGTATTAAGAAATAAAGTGTGTATTTTTAAACTTCTAAAAGCTAAATTTTTAAAACATCGTTTCCCTTTCAAGCACATGATGGATGAATGATAATTACAAGCAGTCTCTTTGCAAGAGAAAATACGTTTATTTATGTTTTGACCTCATAAATTTACACTTGTGCTCATTCTCTTACAACTTGAGAGACTTGATGACATTTCCGCTAAGGGAACATGACGATCCTTACTATGTCTGACGTCCTAGCTACTGAACTAGGAAGCTGATTGAGACGCACCCAGTGTTTTTACATGTCGTTTTTAGCCCAAACAGCTTCTCTTTTATCTTATTCCCACACATCCGTGTGTACAGTTATGTTTATATATGTCATTATTATTGTAAAACGTAGTTTTGGACCTCTAGTATGATCGGACTAGCAGTGTCTGTGTTCGTTGCTTTGCCTTCTTTTGGAACTATTTTTGTTGATGGAGTAAAAGAGACAAAATAGGCTTTTCAGATTAGACTTGCTACGATATCATAATTTTCACATCGGTGCGGTGTTCATGTTCAAACCGCTGGTTGGACGGCAAGTGGTACTATGGGGTAATTTTGCCCTTCTGGCTGCACCTGCCGGCAGGCTTTTCCCCACCTCTCTAGAGCTGGGAGGGGGACAAGGGCAGGGGGAACAAAAAGAGGAGAGGGAAGGATCAAGACGGGTGGTAGCGAGAGAGAGAGAGAGGAAATACCTGGTTTGTCGGCGCCCAGATATGCTGTCGCCCGGCCCTCAGCCACTCCCCGACCTCTGGCGGACGACAGCTCGCTCCTCCCCCGGTGGACGGTAGTGGGTCCTCCGGCCCCGGGCAGACGATCATGCTCCTCCCCCTCTTTTCTCTCTCTTCTTTTTTATTCTATGGGGGAAACGGCAGCTTGCCTCAGATCCTCGGTGGCTGGCAGTGACGCCTCCGTCCCCGGGCGGATGGCCGCGGCTGCTCCTCGGTCGGCAGGTAGTGGCGAGGACTCCAAGACAGTGCATCCTCTTCTTTCCCGGGTTTAGGCGCCAATGTAACAGGGGGGTTAAAATGGGAAAAGAGAAGGCGGGAACTGGACGAACCATTAAAGCATTAAAACATAAAGACAAAAACACAAACGCACACACGGCAGCTGCATGTGGACCTCTCTCTCCCGAACTGTCGCATCCGGCTGACTTTACGGCCCGGCTCCGCCCTCCTCCTCATCACACATTTGTTTTGTTCTCTCCTAGGGCTGGGCAATATGCAAGAAATATGTTCACGATATTTTTATATTAAAAAAATATCACAATATCCAATTACATCGTCAACCCCCCGACTGAGGGATCGGTGAATATTCTTGCTTTAGTGATTTTGCATTGAAAATTTAATTAAATTAAATTAGACATGCACATAGACGGCTTTTCTGTCATCTGTTCTTAATAATATAATAAAGTGTGTTTCTTCAAGCATGTGTCTGTGTGTCTAACAGCATTTCTTGTGTCATTCTGAATCCGAGACATCTTAAAGTTACCAATCATGCACTTTATATTCACTACCTGTAATTAAACGTCTTCTGTCAGTGTGTGTACTTTGCTGCGTGTGTAATTTGATACGGTGGTAAAGAACATCTGGCTTTCAGTGTGTTATTTAAGTTCATTTTCATGGGTCACAAACTCTTCATTAGGCAACTATTCTTTATTTAAGGATATTCTATTCTATTGGAAGTTTCTGCCTTTTACCCAGTATCAAATTTTACGCCAGTGTTATCCCTTGTACCGAGTAAAACCGGTAACACCGTACACCATGGCAACCCTATTTCAGATGTTGGTACAGTTAATTCTTCAGTTAGTTTTCCATTGAGTGTGAATAACTATGACCACACACACACACACACACACACACACACTGACTTTATTGGCTTTACAGACTGTCAGTGATGATGTCATCGTGAGAGACATTGCTGTCAATCAGGCAACACTGGCTCAACAGTACGAGCACTGGTGTGTGTGTGTGTGTGTGTGTGTGTGTGTGTGTGTGTACTGAAGAGCTCTTGTGTTTCTGATGTGTTCATATGAATATATTCTCCGATGATGAAGCAGTGCAGCTGTTGTCAGATAAGAGACACTATTGTCTAGAAATAAAAACACTCATAAACACTTAAGTGATGCTATTATGACTCTGAATGTGAAGCTGTTTATCACTGAAGTGACAGTCTTTCATGAAGACATTTATAAACTCTACAGATCTGTGTGTGTTTTGTCCTCTGAGAGGGAATATTTGGATCAGAATTCATGTGCAGAAGGAGAAATAAGGGATAAAAGTTTTACAGCAAGTTGTAACTGAACTTTTGATCAGATTTTAGGAGTGAATGCACTTAACTGCATAGAGAGCTATAGGATGCTCCCTTGCTCACTATTTAGTGAATGACTTAACCTCCAGAACCTGCACTGGTCTCAGAACAGTTTGAAATGCACCTTATTTTCATCCTAACTCCATATAAAGCCTCTGAAAGCTCTGAAAGAGCCGCTACTCTTTACAACCAAACAGGTTTCAATCAAAAAACTAGAGGAGCTTTTGTTGGCGCTGCGCCTGTAGGAGAGCTTCACAGAAATTGACGGCATCAGTTTAACTCTTAAATGACTGTCTAGAGTCTTGTATTCAGTATTCAGTCCATTTGAATTAATTTAAATTATGCATTGCATATAGCGAAGCCAAAATGCAACGTCCACACGTGTACACGGGGTCGCACAAGGTTAAAGATAAACTTCACATTGTTTGTAACTACCAAATGAAAGGGAGCACAATCATTTTAATTAGGACAGTATTCATTGTTAGACTTTAATTTTAGGTTTTATATTGATTGTATATGTAACACAAGTAAGAACAGTAACTGTAACTGGATTACTGGAAGGAATAATCTGATTACAGTAATTTATTACAGTATTTTGTATAATTTACTGGAGAGCACAGACATAATTAAGCTCTACTTTATGAAAAAAGTCTTGTGCGTCTCGACCCTTTTGCCTACTCTCCACAATCATTTCCTGTCCCCTTTTCACTTAACTATCTCAAATAAATAAAGATTATCTTAAACTTTCAGAAAGTCACGTTCTTCCTGTTGCACAACAAAAGTGAGTGAGTATTTGTGAATGAAAGTTTGCAGGTGTGTTCACTGATAACGGCACACAAATACACACATCTGATTCATCCTGTAATGCTACCTTTGATTGACAGCTCATGTTCTGTCCAATCCCATGGTTCTGTGACTTCCTCTGTACTTTAATACATCACGCGACCTCTGACCTCAGCTCATTAATAGCACATGTCTTATCAGCGTTTGCCTTTAGCCTCTTTATGTTCACAGTTTATACGACCATCATTAAACAGCCCGTCTCAATGAACCAGTGTTTGGCTTGTCACTTATTTGTCATTGTGTAGAACAAGATAACGTCCCGACGGGCGCGACGGGTGATGAAGGACAGGGGCTCAGCTGCCGTGGCGCTAGGGAAGGGTCACATGACTGAATCACACAAGATAAAAGCGGAAAAACTTGTGGTGGTCAAAACAAGCAGTGCTTCGTGATTAAACTCACTGCGAGCAAGGAAAGAGTTGACGCTCATGAGAACAGAGTTGTGAAAATGCTCCACCCTCATGTCACTTAGAAGAACGCAAGTCAAATAAACTACGTTTATGAAATTTTCATGATACCTCTATGGTGTTTTTTGTCCTTTTTGGAGCATGACAGCTAAGGTTAGGGACCATGAAGCAGTTTTTATTCACCCTTTGCTATACTGAAAGCACTACATCTAAACATTATATGATGTTTTACCTTTTGAATTTCATTATTTTGTTTTTTTGTGGGTTTTTTTATGTACAGTAATTTCAAATCAGAGGATTGAAACGTGCTACAAAAAAGTTGAGACAGGTAATTTAAGACTGATCGCAATTTGACGAGTTGAAATAACAAGGTGATGTGAAACAGGTGATGTTAAACAGGTGAGGCAGTCGTGTCATAGTATATAAGGAGCCTCCAAAAACAGCCTAGCCCTTCAAGAGCAAGGATCATTCGAGACTTGTCAATTTGCCAACAGATGCTTCAGCAAATAATCCAGCACTTTGAGAACAATGTTCCCCAAAGACCAATTGGAAGGATTTTGGGCATTTCACCCTCTACAGTGCACAATATAGTTAAAAAATCTGGTCAAATCTCGGTGCGTAAAGGGCAAGACGAAAACTATTTCTGAATGTGCATGATCTCTGATCCCTCAGACATCTCTGTCTTAAAAAAACATCATTCATCTGTAATGGATATCATGAACATGGGCTTGGGATTACTTTAGTAAACCTTTGTTGGTCAACACCACTCACTGCTGCATCCACAGATGCAAGTTAAGACTGTACTATGTAAAGGAGAAGCCATACATCAACACTGCCCAGAAGCGCTGCCGACTTCTCTGGGCTCGGTCTCATCTTAGATAGAAAGTAGATCAGTGGAACCGTGTTTTTTGGTTTGATGAGTCCACATTTCAAAACGTTTTTGAAAAACAAAGCCATTGTGTTATCCGGGCCAAAGAGGAAAAGGAACATCCAAGCTGTTATCAGCGTCAGGTCCAAAAGCCAGTGTCTGTATGGGCCAGGGGTGTGTCAGTGCCCATAACTAGGTAACTCACACATCTGTGAGGGCACCATTAATAAAGACAGATATGTACAAATTTTGGAGCAACATATACTGCCATCCAGCGCTGTCTTTTCCAGGGACGTCCCTGCATTTTCCAGCAGGACAACTTCAAACCACATACTGGCTGGATTTGAAGTGCATGTCTGTGTGAGCAGAGAGTGCGGATGCTAGATTGGCCTGCCTGCAGTCCTGAACATCTCCAGTTGAGAATGTGTGGCGCATTATGAAGCACCATACGGCAACGAGTGTGTTACAATCATCTGATATGAAATTACTGTACATTAAAAAAACAAAACAATGAAATACACAAGGTAAAACATCATATAATGTTTAGTTGTAGTGCTTTCAATATAGCAAAGGGTGAATATAATTTACAAATCACTCCTTTTTGTTTTTATTAGCATTTTTCATACTGTCCCAACTTTTTCGGAATTGGGATTGTACTCTTATAAACGTGATACACAGCGTGACCAGTGTAGTCCACTTCCCAAACAAATGACTCTTATGAGTCGGTTCTTTTGAATCTCCATCACAGTAACATACAGTGTGACCCATTTACTCTGATTAATGAACAAATGACTCTTATGAGTCGGTTCTTTTGAATCTCCATCACAGTAACATACAATGTGACCCATTTACTCTGATTAATGAACAAATGACTCTTATGAGTCGGTTCTTTTGAATCTACAGTGTGACCGGTCTAGTCTGATTCCTGAACAAATGACTCTTATGAGTTGGTTCTTTTGAATCTCCATCACAATAACATACAGCGTGACCCATTTACTCTGATTAACGAACAAATGACTCTTATGAGTCAGTTCTTTTGAATCTACAGTGTGACCGGTCTAGTCTGATTCCCGAACAAATGACTCTTATGAGTTGGTTCTTTTGAATCTCCATCACAGTAACATACAATGTGACTCATTTACTCTGATTAATGAACAAATTATTCTTATGAGTCAGTTCTTTTGAATCTACAGTGTGACCGGTGTAGTCTGATTCCCAAACAGATGACTCTTATGAGTCAGTTCTTTTGAATCTACAGCATGACCAATGTAGTCTGATTCCTAAACAAATGACTCTTATGAGTCGGTTCTTTTGAATCTCCATCACAATAACATACAACGTGACCCATTTACTCTGATTAACGAACAAATGACTCTTATGAGTCAGTTCTTTTGAATCTACAGTGTGACCGGTGTAGTCTGATTCCCAAACAGATGACTCTTATGAGTCAGTTCTTTTGAATCTCCATCACAATAACATACAGCGTGACCCATTTACTCTGATTAACGAATGAATGACTCTTATGAGTAGGTTCTTTTGAATCTACAGTGTGACCGGTCTAGTCTGATTCCCGAACAAATGACTCTTATGAGTTGGTTCTTTTGAATCTCCATCACAGTAACATACAATGTGACTCATTTACTCTGATTAATGAACAAATGATTCTTATGAGTCAGTTCTTTTGAATCTACAGCATGACCAATGTAGTCTGATTCCCAAACAAATGACTCTTATGAGTCAGTTCTTTTGAATCTCCATCACAATAACATACAGCGTGACCCATTTACTCTGGTTAACGAACGAATGACTCTTATGAGTCAGTTCTTTTGAATCTACAGCGTGACCAATGTAGTCTGATTCCTGAACAAATGACTCTTATGAGTCGGTTCTTTTGAATCTCCATCAAAATAACATACAATGTGACCCATTTACTCTGATTAACAAACAAATGACTCTTATGAGTCGGTTCTTTTGAATCTACAGCGTGACCAATGTAGTCCGATTCCCGAACAAATGAATCTTATGAGTCGGTTCTTTTGAATCTACAGCATGACCAATGTAGTCTGATTCCTGAACAAATGACTCTTATGAGTTGGTTCTTTTGAATCTCCATCACAATAACATACAGCGTGACCCATTTACTCTGATTAACGAATGAATGACTCTTATGAGTCGGTTCTTTTGAATCTACAGCGTGACCAATGTAGTCCGATTCACGAACAAATGACTCTTATGAGTCGGTTCTTTTGAATCTACAGCGTGACCAGTGTAGTCTGATTCCCAAACAAATTACTCTTAAAAGTCAGTTCTTTTGAATCTACAGCATGAAACATACAGTGCGACCCATGTACTCTGATTCCCGTATGAATGACTCTTTTCAGTCCGTTTTTTTAATCTACAGTGTGACCAGTGTAGTCCGACTCCCGAATAAATGACTCTTCTGAATCTACAGCACGAAATATACAACGTGACTCAAATACCCTGATTAAAGAACAAATGACTTATGAATCGGTTCTTTTGAATCTACAGCATGAAACACAGCGCGACCAGTGTTGTCCAATTCCCAAACAAATGACTTATGAATCGGTTCTTTTGAGTCTGTAGCACGAAACATGATTCCCGAATGAATGACTCGTTTGAGTCTACAGCACGAAACATACAACTTGACTCATACACTCTGATTAACGAACAAATGACTCTTATGAGTCAAGAAAGACATGCAGATTTGGAACATGAAGGTAAGTAAATGATGACAGAGTTTTCATTTTTATGTGAACGATCCTTTTAATCCTCAGAACTGAGGCATTTTAAATATTTTCAGCTCTTTTACAGTATTGTGTTCAATGTTTGTAAGATGGTTAAGTTAGCGTGAGAGTTTCCACAGCCGTCTTGTTCAGTCAGTCGCTCACTGTAAGAGACACACAGGTGGGCAATTGTTGAGTTTATCAGTACAGCCCTATTAATTAGTGTAATTAGTCTTGTCATGGGCAATAAGAGTGTGATAGTGTCGGCTGGTGTCCGGTTCACACACACCCACTGGCACCGTTTGCTCTGACAGATAAGTTTGTACGCGGGTAATCAGCAGCATTAATCACCGCACCCTGCAGCTCCGCGCCGCTGTTTACTGTTGCATTAAAGACCTGTAACCTACATGCCAAAGTGTGTGTTCGTGTGTGTTCGTGTGTGTGTGTGTGTGTGCAGGAAGAGGGTCAGACGTCTGTTTATGAACAGTGGAATAGACAGTAGTTCTGTAACAAAACCTTGTGAGCTGCTTACCTAGACAGCATTTTAGGGAGCATTCATACAGGACATGAGACGTATTTTTAAATGTTGAATTTCTTTTAACTTGACAGCGTCTTATGAACGCACCATTGATTTTGTGGAACACTAAAAGTGATCAAAGACGTCTGTCTAGTGCATGTTTACAAAGGAAAAGATGTACAGGCTGTTTTAAAAGGTAGACAGTAACGTAACGTTCCCTTCTATGATACCTAATTTTAGCCAAATTCTAAGGCAGTATGAAGTGTATCCTTCAGAGGGAAGATAACCATCTAAAGAAAATGGAGAAGAAAATTCATCTAATATGGCAAAATATTATTTTGCAAAAGGTTCATTATAAAAATAGGGTCATTCCAGGGACCTTAATTTTTTTTTTTTTTTTTTTACCATTGAAAGATAGATATATGATGATGATGATAGCCAAAATATTAGATGTCATGGATCAGTATTTACTGAGTAATCTATTATTGTTCAAAAATGTTAATATTTTTGTCTGTGAATGTTCGCCAATGTTCCCTATGAAGCAAAACTTGCAGGTCAAAAAAATAACCTTAGAAAGGTGTCAGCATCGTTATTTATTTGTACACGGAGATAGGCACGTCTATTACTAAAATCAACATTTTTTTTTTTTTTTCAAAGTTAGAGTGCCTGTAACTCCAGAAGTATTAAAAATATCTTCGGGGCCTGGGTAGCTCAGCGAGTATTGACGCTGACTATCACACCTGGAGTCGTGAGTTTGAATCCAGGGTGTGCTGAGTGACTCCAGCCAGGTCTCCTAAGCAACCAAATTGGCCCGGTTGCTAGGGAGGGTAGAGTCACATGGGGTAACCTCCTCGTGGTCACTATAATGTGGTTCTGGCTCTCGGTGGGGCGTGTGGTGAGTTGTGCGTGGATGCCACGGCGAATAACGTGAAGCCTCCACACGTGCTACATCTCCACGGTAACGCACTCAACAAGCCACGTGATAAGATGCACGGATTGACGGTCTCAGATGTGGAGGCAACTGAGATTCGTCCTCCGCCACCCGGATTGAGGCGAGTCACTACACCACCACGAGGACTTAGAGCGCATTGGGATTGGGCGTTCCAAATTGGGGAGAAAAGGGGGGAAAGTCAAATATCAAAAATCAAAATAAATAAATATTATAATATCCTTTAAGATTCTTGTTCTGAGCAAACTTTCCCTTTTTTTTATCCTCATTAGTAAGGCCCCAGTTAAATTCTTTTATTGTTTTTATTTTACCCATTTTTAATGGTCAGAAACCAAATGTTGGCCACATGGTATGAAGCTAGCTTTTCTTGTCCAACAAAACAAAGATCTGAAATACAAATAATGTTGCAACTAGAATTGTACCTTCATTTATTCACATAAAATCATTATTTTTGAGAGTCTAAAAGTACACTATTGTTAGGAAAAAAGGACATTTGTGGCTCTTCAGTTAGTGTAATAGCTATATCTAGTGTTTGGATTTCAAAAGGTACATCTGCAAAGCTCTAGAATGCATTATTAGGGATCCAAACAGCAACGATGCTGAAACTTGACTGTATTTGTACGGCTGAAGTCAGCTGATTGTAGTAAAGGACCTACAACTCTCTGTGTAAAAATTAAATAATGATGCTGACACATTTCTAAAGGTTTTTTTTCTCTCGACTTGTTTTGATCCAAAATCATTGGTGAATGTTGTCATTTTAACCCCCCTCTATAAAATAATTAATAACTCAGTAAATATTGATCTTTGGCATTTCATATTTTGGCTTTTTTTTTTTTTTTTTTTTTATTTGGAATGCCCAATTCCCAATGCGCTCTAAGTCCTCGTGGTGGCGTAGTGACTCGCCTCAATCCGGGTGGCGGAGGATGATTCTCAGTTGCCTCCACGTCTGAGACCGTCAATCCGTGCATCTTATCACGTGGCTTGTTGAGCGCGTTACCGCGGAGACGTAGAACGTGTGGAGGCTTCACGCTGTTCTCCACGGCATCCACTCACAACTCACCACACGCCCCACCGAGAGCGAGAACCACATTATAGCGACCACAAGGAGGTTACCTCCATGTGACTCTACCCTCCCTAGCAACCGGGACAATTTGGTTGCTTAGGAGACCTGGCTGGAGTCACTCAGCACACCCTGGATTCGAACTCACGAACTCCAGGGGTGATAGTCAGCGTCAATACTCATCGCGTCATCAGTGAAGGTTCTTTTTTTTTAATTACATTTTAAAATGTATAAATGATTTGCTCTTTAGACCTCATGTTATTATGGTGGCATGAGACAGTATTTCACTCTTCAAGACAAAGACCTTCCTCCTGTGGGCGACCGTTTGTTCTTCTCAATGATCAGGGATCAGTTTCAGAGCTCTGCACAGTCTTTTAGCAGTAACATATCTGCTTAATCCCGCTGAAGAAGCACATGGAAAACTTCCTGTACTGTTTGTGTGGTCCAGCCTGATGACTCGGTCACTTTGAAGAGCAAATTCCCACACTCTGCATCTCTATCCCTTTATATCCTGCTCTATCCTCTGCTATCATTCACTCACTCATTCTTTCTCGTGTCTTTCATCCTCACTGTTATCTCTTTAGCCGCTCTTTAGCATACCAAAACTGCTCTTCATTTCCACATGCTTAAAGTGCCATCGATGCTAATTGCGCTCAGGCGTTCTGCAAAGGCCCCTCGCTGGCTCGTGTTTGGCCACACGGTCGGGGGTCTGTGTGTTAGCCGGATGTGGGATAACTGGTCCCCCGCCCCTCTTTAACCCCTGCTAACCACTTCTGTTAGACCCTTGACCCTTTCGAATTTCCCGTCGTCATGGCAATGCTCAGTTCTCTCCAGAAGCAGCTGTGGAGATCTGTTTGATTAGCTGATTCTCTTAAATGAGCCGATCGTCCATCTCGGTGACCGTGTGATAAGCTGTTTTCATGCTCAATTGACCAAAGTGAGTGTCTGTGTGTGTCCTAGCAGCCAAACACTCTGCGAGCGCTGTGTTTTTGGTCAGTTCAGTTCTACAGACATGATTCATGTACTCATGGTGTGATGCTCTGATGTATGTAGTCAGAAAATATGACTCGCAGACACTTCAATTCAAACCAAAGCACTCAAATCTAAGGAAGAACCTCTCAAAAATTGTCAAGAACATGTCCAGGTCATATTTCACACCAAACTCAAAAAGAAAAACTAGGAAAGTATATTTTGCATAAAGAAAATGAAGTCAATTTTAGGACTATTAAGATATTTTGCATGGTGACATTATTTTCATGACAGTTAAGCACATTTCCCCCTCAATTCATAGTAACCTACTGTACTGTGAAAAAATACTTGTACTAGTTACCATAATTCAATTATCTGTCTGTCTGTCTGTCTGTCTGTCCTTCTATCTATCTATCTGTCTCTGTCTGTCTGTCTGTCCTTCTATCTATCTGTCTGTCAGTCTGTCTGTCTGTCTGTCCTTCTATCTATCTGTCTGTCTGTCTATCTGTCAGTCTGTCTGTCTGTCTGTCTGTCTGTCCTTCTATCTGTCTGTCTGTCTGTCCTTCTATCTATCTGTCTGTCTGTCTGTCTGTCCTTCTATCTATCTGTCTGTCTGTCTGTCCTTCTATCTATCTGTCTGTCTGTCTGTCTATCTGTCTGTCTGTCTGTCCTTCTATCTATCTGTCTGTCTGTCTGTCTGTCTGTCTGTCCTTCTATCTATCTGGCTGTCTGTCCTTCTATCTATCTGTCTGTCTGTCCTTCTATCTGTCTGTCTCTCTCTCTCTCTATCTATAAATCTATCTATCTATCTATCTATCTATCTATCTCTCTCTACCTATAAATCTATCTCTCTATCTATAAATCTCTCTCTATCTATAAATCTCTCTCTCTCGCTATCTATAAATCTATGTCTATCTCTCTCTCTCTCTACCTATAAATCTATCTCTCTCTCTATCTATAAATCTCTAACTATCTGTCTGTCTGTCTCTTTCTCTCTCTCTCTCTCTGTCTATAAATCTCTATCTGTCTGTCTGTCTGTCTCTATCTACCTATAAATCTATCTATCTATCTCTCTATCTATAAATCTATCACTCTCTCTCTCTATTTATAAATCTCTATCTGTATGTCTGTCTGTCTGTCTGTCTGTCTGTCTGTCTCTCTCTCTATCTATCTAAAATTCTCTCTATCTATGCATCTCTATCTATCTGTCTGTCTGTCTATCTCTCTGTCAATCTGTCTAAAATTCTCTATGTCTATCTCTCTATCTATAAATCTCTATCTATCTGTCTGTCTGGCTCTCTCTATCTATAAATCTCTCTCTCTCTCTCTATCTCTCTCTATCTATAAATCTCTCTCTCGCTATCTATAAATCTCTCTCTCTCTCTCTCTCTCTCTCTAAATCTTATAAATCATGTAACGATACACACATTTCACGATACGATACAATACGATACACCCACAAATGTTTCACTATTTTAAATCATAAATGCCACAAAAGTGTCTGACATTGGCAACAAAAAGCAGAGCTCTGAGAAACTTAAACAACAGCACTGTATTTATTTAGTTTGATTGTCGAGAAAAACTAATATGAACTCACAATTTTCATGTTTTTCTGGAGATAAGTTTGTCTACACTGTAGTCATTTATATGTGTATAACTCTTCGCACAATGCGCATAGTTTCAATGCAGCTTTATAGAAAATCATGCCTTAATGTCTTAAAGCCCCCTGTGAACAAGCTGAAGTGACTGTAGCAACAAAAAAGTTACTTTCAATGTTATTTAGTGGTGAAAAAAAAAAAACCTGACCTCTGGTTTTACGATATATGTACATAATCCAATATTATTTAGCGGCTTGAGCAAAAAGCAATCGGCACATGTTATTTTTATTTTTTTGCCCTCTTCCCCCGTTTTCACTTTGCATGTAAAATTTACTGCCGTTATAACCAGCTTATAACATGTTTACATGCTGTTTACATTTCGAAGTCAAAAGCAGATAATTATACGTAGATATGCAGATAAAGTATATGTAGTTTTTTGAATAAGCTGTTTTTTGATCGTTATGGCTCATAACTTATGAACGTCTTGTTGTGCATGTCACGCTCAGCACCAGGACACGGCACCGTTGTTTGGCAAATTCGACAAGCTTTACCTTTACAGATGGTGTTTTCCATCAATGTTCTCGCCTATGTACTGTAAGTGTGTTGCTCTGTTGTCCTGTGAGCACTCAGCGCCACCTTTCTGCGGAGGAGACTGTTCTGCAGTTTTCAATATTGCGCTGCTTGTTTTTAATTACACTATAATGTGTTTAAGTATCGTATGATACAATACGATACAATATTTTTTTACACCCCCAATATATATATATATGGCACCAACAATCATCCATGCGATTATCTAATCTGCCAATCGTGTGGCAGGAGTGCAGTGTATAAAATCATGCAGATACGGGTCAGGAGCTTCAGTTAATGTTCACATCAACCATCAGAGTGGGAACAAAATGTGATCTCAGTGATTTGGACCGTGGCATGATTGTTGGTGCCAGATGGGCTGGTTTGAGCGTTTCTGGGATTTTCACACACAACAGTCTCTAGAATTTACTCCGAATGGTGCCAAAAACAACAAACATCCAGTGAGCGGCAGTTCTGTGGACGGAAACACCTTGTTGATGAGAGAGGTCAACAGAGAATGGCCAGACTGGTTTGAACTGACAAAGTCTACTGTAACTCAGATAACCACTCTGTACAATTGTGCTGAGAAGAATATCATCTCTGAATGCTGTTCTGAGATGCGGGTTGACGCTGTTTTGATGGCACGAGGGGGACCTACACAATATTAGTTAATGTTGTGGCTGATCGGGGTGTGTGTGTTTGTGTGAGTGTGTGTGTGTGTATATATATATATATATATATACACACACGTAGAGATTTATAGAGACATTTATTTATAGAGATATAGAGATTTCTTCATGCAATTCGCCCAAAATCTCACAGTGTCCACACTCCAGAAATTAAGCTATAAACAGTGATATCTGGTGGTGGTGTAGTTTCCATTATTACAGAAATGTTCAAAACACATTCATCATTTCACATGACCTCACCCTCACGATTGGACACTCTCTTCATGGTTCTAATGTGTCTGATTTCACTCCATCATTAACATCATAACGCTGTTTTCTGAGCGATCTGACACACATTGTGTCCCTGCATTGACCATCTGCTCCCTTCTGAGGCCTTCAGACGCGTGCGGACAGCACATATGAGCGCGTGTGACCTCGGGGAATTGATTGAGTCTGTGTTGTGTGGTTTAAATGCTGTACTAATCCAGAGAATCCCCCAAATGACCAATTATAAGACTTAAAATCTGCCCTTCTGAAATTGAACCGCAACACCGAATTGAATTCTTATATCAGTTTGAAAAACTCTGAACATTTGATTGGCACCTTGTTGTAAATCTGTTTGAAATGATGTCCACCCATGAGATGAAGAGTCCAGTCTGTAGTTTATTAAAAGCTGTTTTATTTCACCTCACAGGGGCGAGCTGTAGCACCTTAACTGATCATGAGTGACAAACACACCTGTAAATAGAGCATTTGTACAGGTAACTGTAAACTTGTAACATTTCTAACGTGATGCTGATGAATGTTTTCTTTGTTTCTCAGTTATCCGTACAGTGAAGACAGCAGTCAGGGGAAGCAGTACATGAACACTCGATGTCCCGCCTGGTGTGACCGAATCCTGATGTCTGCCTCGGCCAAAGATCTGCTCATAAAGGTGACGATATCATGAATAAACGAGAGTTTGACCACTGATCTCCTGCAATTAATTCTGTAAAGAACGAATGTGTAGAAATGAACACAATCATGCCCCCTGACCGAATGCAGGGGTATCGAGACACATTTTTAAAGATGAAAAAACTACATTTAATTTGGCACGTAGCATGTATGATTTGAGATGCTGAAAAGCAGCAAAATGCAATGCAAGCACAGTGAGGTGCGGCAAAAGCCTCTGTGTGATTGCTGTGGACTATAGGCCAGTGACAGGCTGATGTTCAGTGAATACAGTCCTGTATATTGACTTTTAAAGCCACTTTTTGCTTTACTCCTCTATAATACAATTTTGTTTATTATGCATTGAATTATCTTTACTTGGGGGGCCTATTTCCGCAAATATTGATGCATGCCATTTATTCAATTAATTATTTGGCATGTCATGTCATTAAATTGATTAAATCATTTCATTGATTGACAGCCCTAGTTAAAATGCATTTAATCCCATGTGATTGGTTTTTAATGTTATATATCGTTTATGTGTTTTTGTTTATTTTTCAACTGAGGAAACCTTTCCAGTAGGGTGTTGTTAGGGATTTCTAAGTGGTTGCTAGTCTGATGCTGTGTGGTTGCTAGGGTGTTCCAGGTTTATTAGTTGAACATGAACTAACAATTAGAAACACTTACAGTACTTATTACTCTTTGTTAATGTTAATACAACATATATTAACATATTTTTTTGTTTGTTTCCGTGGTCAGTGCCAGAGAACAACATAGTCGCTTATTTGCCAAAGTTTCTGAAGTTCATGGAATTAAATATATGAAGTATTGTTTGGGATCGTCTTAATGAGGCCTTCATTTCTTTCATGTTGTCTTTACTGACGGCAGTGCCGTTATTCACCGTTATTTATTTTGGTATCGTTCAGAGCCCGTTCCCCAGATGTACATGCCTGTAAATATCACGTATGCAGGCGAACTGTGGTTGGTTGTTTCCACATGTCAGCTAGCGGACGCTCGTCTGTTCTTTTTAAAGGAAAAGAACAGACAATTCTGAACAGTTTTCGTTCCTATTGTAGTGCACATTTATAGTTTCAGTTTAGTTTTCATGTCTGTTGCACAAGCGCTGCTGATGGTTACAGTGATGCTTGACTTGGCAAACTGCAGGAATGACGGTTCAGTGGTTCAGTGGTCAAGAGTCGACGCTGTGAGTGTTAATGAAAGTGTTGCTGACCATGCAGATCCACACAGACATCAGGCACTTAGTTCACTTCTCTGTTTGCTTTCTTAATAGTCGTCAAGTACCAGAGACAATCTGTGTGTTTCTAACAGCGTGGTGGTGTTACAGATTGTTTACACATGTGGCTGGAAACACACTCAGGGCAGCTTCATCGATCATGATGCGCTCCGTTAGCTGCACGTCATGTTATTTTCTGCTCGCCGAGCCCTAACACGGCAAAGGTCCGGCGGCGGCTCACACACGTGTGCGCGCAGTAATGAATACCCAGTGAAGCGCGCTCAGAGGAACATCCGTGGCCCAGCCGTCATTTGTTTATCTGTCTAAAGATTATGCAGGCCGAAAATCCACAATTTTATGCTGCCTTTGTAAATTATCAAGCTTCCATTTGATGAATGAATCGCAGCTTTGGGAGACGCAGGACAGCGACGAGAGTTTCGGGTTGTCTGCTGGTGGAAAGGTTGCATGTGTGTGTGTGTGTGTGTGTGTGTGTGTGTGTGTGTGTGTTTTCAGTTCAGTAGCATGACTGTGACCTGCGCTCCAGTGTGTTATTGGTTTGAAGTTAATTCAGATGTAGTTTTGTGTTTCTGGTTCAGTCTGTGTGTGTGTGTGTGTGTGTGTGTGTGTGTGTGTGTGTGTGTGTGTGTGTGTGTGTGTGTGCGTGTATTTGTGTGTGTGAGTGTGTGTGTGTGTGTGTGTGTGTGTGTGTGTGAGTGAGTGTGTGTGTGTGTGTGTGTGTGTGTTTGTGTACGTGTGTGTGCGTGCGAGTGTTTGTGCGTGAGTGTGCGTATCTCTGTGTGAGTGTGAGTGAGTGAGTGTATGTGTGTCTGTGTGAGTGAGTGTGTTTGAGTGTGTGTGCGTGTGCGTGCGTGTGTGCGTATGAGTGTGTGTGTGCGTATGAGTGTGTGTGCGTGAGTGCATGTGTGAGTGCATGTGTGCACATGTGTGTGCGTGAGTGCATGAGTGCATGTGTGATTGAGTGCGTAAGTGCATGTGTGCATGTGTGTGCGTGAGCGCATGAGTGCATGTGTGTGTGCGTGTGTGAGTGCATGTGCGCATGTGTGTGCGTGAGTGCATGAGTGCATGTGTGAGTGAGTGTGTGAGTGCATGTGTGAGTGAGTGTGTGCGTGAGTGTGTATGTGCGTGAGTGCGTGTGTGAGTGCATGTGTGCGTGTGTTCATGGGTGATTGTGCATGTGTGTTTGTGTGTGTATGCGTGTGTCCGTCCCCGCTTCAACTGATCAAGGCCATTTTAAACCACCGTGATTTTAAAGAGCACTACATCATATTTGTGTCTCAGTCGATACAGTGCATTATTTCAAATTATGATGCATGTTTTTACTTCACTTTAGTTGCAAACCTCTAGACTCTTTCTAATAGTTGTGTCGCAGTTTCATTTTGTCTACAAAACCTTTACAATTGGATCAAGACTGTATTTGCACTTTGATTTATATGCACTTAGATCAATACTGTTCTTCGTGTTTTAGCTGCTGGGGGTTATAAATGTATTCATTTGCTTTTATCGTTTGTTTTAATAATGTATTCCACTTGTGTGTGTTTCTACAGTCAGAGAATGAGGAGAAGTCAATAACATATGACAACATTGGACCCAACGTCTGTATGGGGGACCACAAGGTACAACTGAGCAACTTCTGCATACTGAATTAATTACATTACAGCAGTGTGACAGTAGTTCAGTTGTTTTCACAATAGTGTAGCTCTTCCAGGAACGCACTACTTTTTCCAAGGATTCATGGTGTAATAAGATAAAACACTGCATCGTTTTTTGTCCATTCGTTCATATAAATGAATCAGTTGTGCTGCACTTACATGTAGCGTTGGGAAGCCCAATTCATTTTAGTGAATTGTTTGTTCAGACGGTTCAACTAGTTCAAATAAACGATTCACTTGAGCCCCTGCGAAGAAGCCACTGCTTCATCTTTTTCGAAGCGACATACAGGGTGGCCTAAACTATGTTTGATTGCTCATATCTTAAAAATGTATAAAGGCGTTTGCACGATTTTTGGTGTACTTCTACGACTTTTTGTAAACAACAAAATGATGTCACTGTGACGTCATCGTGAGCAAAAATTTGCTACAAATATAAATATAAAAATATAAAAATAAAAAAAATAAGTAAATCGTTTAGCTCAGTTTTCAATGGCAGCAAACTTAGGTGCTTCTTTTTCACCATGTGGTCCCATTTTTTTTATTTACTAATTTTTTTTGGCTATACAATTTACGTCACAGTGACGTCATTTTGTTGTTTACAAAAAGTCGTTGAAGTACGCCAAAAATCGTGCAAACGCTTTTATACATTTTTAAGATATGAGCAATAAAACATAGTTTAGGCCACCCTGTATGTGTGTAATTACAGGTATTTATGAGCTCAGTTACAGTATATAAAATAGTGTGTTATCTAGTTTTATTTAGTTTAATTATTTGTTCAATTTAATGTTGCCACCCTTATTGTTTAAAGTCATTTTAATTGAGATCTTCATTAATTTAATCTTTAACAAAATTGTATTAATAAAACTTAAATTTATTCCAGTTTTATTCATTTAAATTTGTTAAAGAGTATGCAACACAATTTGATGAAACTTTATGAAATTGAAATCTTAAAAATATATATTAAGAAATATAAAATAAAATAAAATTACTCAAATGTAATCCTAAAATATTTTTTTAGTGTGGTTTTGTGTTTAATAAGCTAACAGAATTAAATAATATAATTTGATAAAAAAAAAATTATTTTTAATAATATTAGTACTTTTCCAAATGTTTAGCTTCTTTAAGTTATGAAAAGCTGTTTATTTATGAATTATTATTAAAATATAAATATATCATATATAATATAAATTAAGTATTATTAAAATATAAATATATAATATAAATTAAATATTATTAAAATATAAATATATAATACATAATATAAATTAAATATTATTAAAATATAAATATGTAATATATAATATAAATTAAATATTATTAAAATTTAAATATATAATATATAATATAAATTAAGTATTTTTAAAATATAAATATATAATATATAATATAAATTAAGTATTATTCAAATATAAATATATAATATAAATTAAGTATTTTTAAAATATAAATATATAATATAAATTAAATATTATTAAAATATAAATATATAATACATAATATTAATTAAATATTATTAAAATATAAATATATAATATATAATATAAATTAAGTATTTTTAAAATATAAATATATAATATATCATATAAATTAAATATTATTAAAATATAAATATATAATATAAATTAAGTATTTTTAAAATATAAATATATAATATAAATTAAATATTATTAAAATATAAATATATAATATATAATATAAATTAAGTATTATTCAAATATAAATATATAATATATAATATAAATTAAGTATTATTCAAATATAAATATATAATATAAATTAAGTATTTTTAAAATATAAATATATAATATAAATTAAATATTATTAAAATATAAATATATAATACATAATATTAATTAAATATTATTAAAATATAAATATATAATATATAATATAAATTAAGTATTTTTAAAATATAAATATATAATATAAATTAAATATTATTCAAATATAAATATATAATATATAATATAAATTAAGTATTATTCAAATATAAATATATAATATATAATATAAATTAAGTATTATTCAAATATAAATATATAATATATAATATAAATTAAGTATTATTCAAATATAAATATATAATATATAATATATAATATAAATTAAGTATTATTCAAATATAAAAATTCTTAAAGCTGGCAACATTAAAGGAAAAATGCTTCACAATTTCACAGAGTGAATTTAGCTCACAATATGTAATTTTATCCTACAATCCTTGAATGCAAACCTAGGTTTGGTAACATAAACTGTGTTTCATGTAATAACATCTAAATCAACTGGTTTTATTCAAGTCAGAAATATTATATAATAAGACTGAATCAATCTGTTAAGTTACAACAATTTGTGAGGGTCAGATCAGGTGAAAAAAATGCACATTTTCACTTTGTTCATTGCACTCGAACTACAGAATCATGTTCAGAAATGTTCTAGAATTGTCCAGTTAATTTAGCACCCAGTGAATCCAAAAGTAGGGTAAGATGGGGGATGACGCCCCTGTGTGGGCCCCGGCCACCTGGAACCACTGGTTTAAATAATTCTTAATCAGGTCTCAGTTAAAGCTGTTGAAGTATCTGGTATTAAAATCTTAATTTCATATTGTTGTCTTTGTTCGCAGCCGGTCTACCTGTTCTTTCGGTTAAGCACAGGGGCAGGTAAACCTCATGCACATAAGCACAAGTGTTGTGTGGTGCAGTGATGTGGTAAATATTCTCCTCATCATTATTAATATTGCTTTATTATACCACACAAAAGTCTTTCATAAGTTCTGAGTTCTCATGATCTGTGTGTGTGTTGATTGGCCAGGGAGATGTTGCCAAAGGCTGGAGAAGATTTCATGAAAAGCACCCCTGTGAGAAACAGTTGGATGGACGGACACACACACACACACACACTCACACAGAAGAGCCTGTAGAGACTTCAGCAGGATTGTCCGGTCGCATTTATCGCAGTGCTGTCGCATCCATAGAAACGACACATTTACACATCATGAACGCTTCAAGAGTTCACAGACGCACGTGTTCTGCATCGCTGCATTTCCTCGAAACACCACGAGACATTGTCACACATCTTTGCCTTGTTTCCAAAACTCTAATAGAACATGAGAAATACTCTACAGATTTTAAAAAGCATACTTGCAAGTTTTAGATACGTATCTCTCTACATATGATGAGCTTCTTCCATACAGTATATAAGATGTTTTAAAAAGTGCAATGCAAACAATGTTGTTGTATATCTCTATTATTAAGTTTATTTGTACATTGGAATATAACATAGAGGCGTGTTGAGTTTTAGTGCTGTTTTCTAGACTTCCTCTGTTAGAATAGATAGGTTTATTCTTTGCAAATATTTGTATGATTTTTTTTTTCTTTTAGTTTGTTTGGGTTTGATTTTTTGCCGACTTGTGTCGTAACACTCTGCCATGCCTCTACAGCCTCTCATTTTATATACTGTATTTTTTAAAGAGATAATTTATAATACGTACCAAAATTATGCTGATTATGAGACAAACGGCTGCTTTGGTGTTTTGTCAGCTCAAATGTTTGAATAGTTATAAACAAATATCTAATACCACATCATATTTTTCAACAGATGCCATTTTAGCCAATATGATATATATATATATATATATATATATATATATATATATATATATATATATATATATATATATATATATATATATATATATATATATAGCCAGTTTAAAGTGTTTTTTCTTTCCTTAAAGCAGTGCCATAAGCCATGCAAATATATAAGATAGTTTGGTATATCAGTCATGCTCGGTTATTCCAGTACTGTTCTTACTCTTAACTTATTTCTGTGTAATAATGATAAGGTTCTGAATGTGATGTTTTAAATAGGCTTGGGTATCTTAAAATAGCTGAATCCTTTTTCTTTTTCTTTCTCTTTGTTTTTCTTTGTAAGATTATTTTTGTTATCTTATTGTGTCATGATGCCAACTGTTGAACACACAGTCAAATGTAGAGTTTGAGTTCATCCTCACATTGTGCAGTCCAGCTTTAAGGGGGAAAATACTCTAAAAATTAAGGCCCGGGAGGAATAGCTTTTCAGTGTACTTTACAGTGTCCATTTTACACACATTATACATTTATATGTTAAATTACTAGTAACTGTAATAATGTGTAATCACACGCTGTTCCACATATTAAGTACATGTTGTTAGAATTGCTCAGTATTAACAAAATTACAATGTAACATGAACACTGTAAAGTCAAATGTTACAATTTCCGATGAATTCCTTCAAAGCTGTTTAAATGTCCCCTACTATTGATTTCATTCATTACACTACAGAGAATCCACTCGATTGATCCTTGATTTCTAAATCACCATCAGTGGGAATGATTTTGTGTCACCTTGACAGTAATTTGGTTAGATAAAACTGCTTGTTAACAGTTTTTTTCCTGCAAGTCAGGTGATACAATTCACTCTTTTCTTTAAGCAGATAAAGATGAGACCTCATGGATGGCAAGACCTCCAAAAGCAATAAAACCATCTGAATTCAATGGATGAATGAATGAATGAGTGCCTCTTTGTCATTAGTCAAGCAAACCCGTAATCCCACCAAATACAGCTAAACCAGCTTTGGCATTTATATATTTTACATCATTATAGATGATGATGCCTATAGGGTAAGAAATAATATTATAAAGATGTTTTGTGGTTGTTTATAATTATTATTACAATCATTATCATTCGTAATGAATATTGTTCTCATATTGTAATTATATTGCTGAAATGAATGTGATATTATTGAAAATATTATTATATTGGTATGACGGAATGGCCAGCTCCAGGATGTCCTGCTTAAAATGTCTCAGGAGAAAATCGCATGCGTGGAAAGACACTTGTGTCATCACATGACAATTGCAAAACAGTCTCACACATGTATCATAATGTTCAGAAAACACTTATTAAACATTCATTTGTACAATCCTTATAGAGCATCTGTTTATGGCATGCCGGTATATAAACTGCGGCTGTGATTTCTTTTATATTTCAGTTTATAAGTGAGAAGAATACATTGTAAAAACTGATTTATTTTTATTTTATTTATTTATTTATTTTTTGCAATTTTTTTTTTAACCGAGTTCGAATTCGTAAAGCGATAAAAAAAATAAAAAAATAAATACAAATAAATTGTTTTCTCTATTTAAATAACTGCTCGTTTAGACCGAGAAATATAAATTGAAAGCCTAATATAATGACCTTATCTACAGTCCGAGGTCATTATGTGTACCTGAAGACCTAAAGACAGTTCAGTTGGAAATAAAATCCCTTAAAATGTCTAAGTGGCCAGTAATAAAATAAAATAAATAAATATACTGTACTGGGATATTCCGCTTTTGACAGCGAATAAAAAAAATAAAAAAAAATAAAATAAAAAATCGAAAAAATGTCCTACTTATCTGTAAGTTAACTTAAAAAAAAAAAAAATCTACATTACTAGTAATTAGGATTAATTATTAGTATCATTGTTGTAATTGTTACAAAATAATGCGCAGTTAAACATTCAAACATTTAAGTGGCCAAACAGCACATCGCAAATAAATTGAACAATATATATATATATATATATATATATATATATATATAACAACAGTAAACAAACGCATAAATCATAAAGGACAAAGACATACTTAAAACATTGGCTTGTTAAATAATTTATTGATAATACAAAGTTTTTTCTTCCTTCAGCACGGAAGCAATAATATTCTCTTCGTCCGATATTTCTCATCCATATTTGTCTATTTTTCGTGTTGTGAGGTAAAACATAAAGTCCTTCCATTGAAAGTATAAGCGGTCAAAAGGGACATTGTTAAAACAAATTCTATTCACATCATTTACAACACCGACTTTATACACGTGTACCTGTTTCCCAAATTAAAACTGTCAAACTGTTAGGCGTCGCTATGCTTCTGCGACTGAACCAAAAATCATCTTTAATTGACCTGTGATGATGATGAAGATGATGAAGGTGGGGGGGAGTTGGCACGTCTCCGTGATGCTTTAATAACATAATTTACTCAATAAAAAAAATATATACATCTCACATACACTTCTAACTGTACAGTTGCATTCAGAGTCTCTCCGTGTGAACAGTGTGTTTATACCCTGGTTAATTCTGCCTCATTTCTCCAGAAGATCCTGAGGCTGATGATGATGATGAAGAGTGCTCCGTATCATCACAAAGTGTCCGAGCTGTTGCTACAGGGGCTGATGAGGGACAGGTTACTCGCCTTGTGCTTTTTTAACAGTCTTGAGATTTTCTCGTCGTCGGAGTTCGGGTCCAGAGGTTTGTTGTATTCATCATCATCATCATCCTCGTTTTCCGAACTCTCCTTCATCTTCTCCGTCTCTGAATCGTGTTTCTTTTTGGCTGTGGCCATTTCAGCCGCGTGTCTCTTCCGCCATTTGGTTCTTCTGTTCTGAAACCACACCTGAAGAGAGGGGGGACATGCTTAATTATCCTGTCTTCAATGAACTGAACTTTAATTTAACAGACCAAAATGAACTGAAACTGAAATTTAAGCGAGAAGCGGTAAAATATGAGCTACATTTTGACAGGACAGTGTGTACAATACTTCAATGTCTTTAATATTATCAGCAAAATCATTAAATAATTAGAATTGCCCCATTCGTTTTCATTCCAACGTTACGAATTAACGTTACAGTACATTTTACGATTTGCGCGTTTCAATTTCATTAAAAATAAATTTAAAAAATTCATCAGATTGAAGTAATCTTTAAGAACATTTATTGAAAAAGCCTTTGATATTTTTGGTTTAATTAATTTATTTTTTTAAAGATTAAACAATGAAGTTTGATGGAAATTTGTTACGAAATTGAAGTGCGTAAAACGTAAAAAAATAGTCTTATTATTATTATTATTATTATTATTAGTGTTTGTAGCTTCATATCGTCTACACATAACAGATAACTTTCACAATGTCTCATATTTACGTTTTAAATGAAATAATAATAAATAAATAAAAGATCCTACATGAAATGTATTGATATAAACATTTTCTATTTAAAAGTATTATTTACCTTGACTTGACTTTCAGTCATTCCCAGGGAATATGCCAGTCGAGCTCTCTCCGGACCCGCCAGATATTTGGTCTGTTCGAACGTTTTTTCCAGGGCGAAAATCTGCTGTCCTGAAAAAGTTGGTCTGGAATGTTTCTTCTTGCCATCTTTATCCAGCATCATGTTTGCTTGAGCTGAAGAAAATAAGTGACAAAAAGATACATTAAGTATGTAAACTGCGTTGCCTGTTTGTTTTTAAACGGTTGGCATATGCCAAAATCCGACGAACAAGTGGCATAGAGGCTCATTTGTATCATTTTCAAATCTACAGTGAGTGAGAAAACAACATTGTAGGCAGACAAAACTCTCTTTCCAAAAGTTGCATTAGATTATTTGGCATACTGACTAAGCTGCTTCTAGACATCATTTAGACCACGAAAACTCACCCGGACAGGACACACGCGGGTCTCTCCACGGCGAACCCTGCATCACTCCCGGCCAAAAAATGGGCGCCCTCCCGGGCAACTCCGTCAAGGGTTTGGGATATCGGGACACGGGGTTAAAGTACATCCCGGCCGATGTGGCCAACCCGTTGATCCTGGGAAAGCCCGTGAGAAACTGTCCAGCTGCGGTGATGGGTCTCCCCAGTATATCGCTTATTCCATGTGGCGTCCCCAACGGGATCTGGGAGTTCAGATTGGTCAGAGAAGGAGTCTTGAACCCCGCGTGGTTCTGCAGGGTGTACGGGAATAAAGAGGTCTTCATCTCGGCCATGTTGTGCAGTGCAGCCAGTGGAGTACTGCCCAGGACGAAAGCACTCTGCCTGTTAGGATCCATCTGCCCGACAGCTAACATTGGTGCGCATGAAGCACAGGATAAACCGCGATGAAAGAAATAACAAAATATGCATGCAAAGGAGAAGAGTGCACCTTACGCAAAGTTTAGTGCCCACAACTTGACAACTTATCCAAGGGAACGAAATCAGACCAGAGCAATCTTGAAAAGTTTTAAAAGCGCAGTGTTTTCCCATGCAATCAAAAGTGTTCCTCAGGGTCTGGGAGATTCACAAGCGTCCTGAATCCAGCCGCCGGCCGTCGGGAGATCTCACGCCCGCTGTGAGTGCTTCGATAGCCCGCATGTGACTCGCCGTTGCGCGGTGAATGGACTGTCGCTGTGATGTGCGCGCAGCGGGATGAGCTGATAACCGCACCGCCACCTGCGAACGCGTATCACCCATTGGAAGACGCTAAGTGACGCCTCTCTGTGATTGGAGGATGCGCAGCGTCATATTTGCATGCGCGTCTCTGGGACAAAAGCCGCACTCCATCAAGCGCTTTAATGACGCGTCGCACTGTAGAAATCATTCTTTCGAGATTTGACAAAATAGACACGTTTACTTTATGAGCCATTACCGCTGACAGAGTAAGTACATTAACCTCCACACAACTGTGCTGTATGACCATTTCATTGTCATTAATGATATCGAGGCGCAGAACACCATACTACATTTTTACTGATTTTTTTATTATTATTATTATTATTATTATTATTAGGCTATTATTTACACGCGTCATCCGTTTCGTTTAGAACAACCATTTAAAACTCGTTTCATTGTGATTTTTATCTCTACTTGCATACGGCAAAATAAGTAGTTTTATGTAGCCTATAACACCTTTTGTAAATTATCAGAACTTCTATTTCGCTTAGAACAACTATTTAACAGCTCTAATTAGTTAACCTTACTTAAAAAAGCATGTTAACCGATTGCCTTCAAAAAATAAATAAGTAAAATGTACTTATTTGACTCAAATCAAGTGAACTAGAAATAGTCCACTTTACTTGATCCAAACAAGTATATTTAGCTTACTTGATTTTTTTAAGGCAATCGGTTTACATGCTTTTTTAAAGTAATGTCAACTTATTGCATTTTACAGTGTAAGTGCAGAAAATGATTTTATAGGCTTCATCTTTTTCATGTAACTCCCGCCTCGGGTTATTATAACGCATAACTACATTATTTGAGGAAATGCACTGATTTAGCACATGCATTTACGTGGGATCGTCGCGAGATCTGTAGTACTGGCTGGGTTGTTACTAAAATAAACCAACAACAGAACCCCTGAATATAATGACACAGTATGTGTATCGCAGTGGATTGGGTTAAAAACATATTTTATGAGGTTACAGTATTGAATTAAATGGAGCTATTTATAGCTTTGTAAGATTATTCCAAGAGTTTATCTTGGAGATGCAGATTATTCTAATATGTTTTCAACAGTGTATATTGTCTAATACTCTCCTGTTCATTGAGTGTCATTGATGCTGATAATATCTAATCCACTGTTAAGGCGACATGCATTTCATCAGGAGAGACATTTCTCCAGGTCTGATAAGCCTTTGTCAGATACGACCCTCATTTGTCTAACATGCAATGACCACACTTATCATTACAGTGTTTTTGTGGTATTTGTTTATTAATAGTAAGTGCTTAGTAACACTAATGCACGAATGCAGTGTACTTAAAACGTATTTTGGAGCGCTGCTTGTAAATATGCATTAATATTATTGCTATTGCAATCATTTCTATTTAGGATACAAGACTCACTGTAATGTAAATTGTTTTTCATGCACTCCTCAATGTTTAGACGTTATGTCTCTCTCTTTTATTTGGTCTTTTGTGCTTATATTCTATGTGTGAATTGTAAGCGCATACAGAGACACAGATCATCTATTTAAGTGCAGCATTCATGTTTTATGGAGCTGTGAGAATGGACGAGTGAATTATGACCATGGTGAAATTTAAAAGGGTTCAACATTATTTAGACCTTCATCAAAACGACAAGAAAGGAAAAATGTGCGTGCACTTTTTGAAATATGACGATGACTTTACACATTTTTCCATTTTAATAGTACGGGTCTTGAATCATGATTATTATTATTATTATTATTTATACTAAGTAAACAAATTCAAAGATTATTTATGCCTTGTGTGTTTGGGATAATTCGACTGATTTTGTTTTAATTTATAAATTATTAATTGACATTTTATTTGATCATATTGCCCCAGCCTAATAGCCTTATACTGTCCAAAATGTTGATTAATATATCTTTTATATTTCGTAATTTTATTTGACTTTTCATGCACATCTTATCATTCTAATCTTATTCTAGCTCATCTGGACTTAATCAGGCACAAAATCTTATTACCGTCATGATGATGATGATGATAATGATGATGATTACTGCTGTTGCTGTTATTATTATCATTATTATTAGTAGTAGTAGTAGTAGTATTTCCCTTTTTGTATAGCCTAACTTGTATAAAGGTTCTCATGACTTTCTATGAATCAAGATTTACGCAATTCTGCCGTACAAAATCATTGGCTTGATTATATTTACACACTATATTTAGCAAATGCAAAATTATAGATACTTTGCATTCGTTTATGATGAATAAATCAGAAGCCAATATGAGCACGCATTGACTTGTGTGTTATTAACAAATATCTTCGTTTCAGAAAAGCTGAAAGCTAAACAATAAACTGTTCTCGTGTTCCACCACATAAAACATTAGTGTTTGTGTGGTTCAGATTAGATATAATAATAATAATAATAATATTAATAGGCCTAACTGTCTCACATGAAAACGACCGACAACACTTAACACACTCAATAGACATTATATTGGAAGAACTGATTATCTGTTTATCCACATTCTCACAATGGTTGATCGGGGTTGAACTTGTGTATAGCCTATATCTTACATTAGCTACAAAGAATTGATTTAAAAGAATATGTTAGTAATAATAGCAGTAATCAGGGTTTGTGATATTATTGATGTTGGCGCTTTATTCATTGCAACATTTGACTTTTTTCAGCTTCCCTTTAAAATAAGTTTGACGAGTGTGTACATTGTGTCCTAAACCCCGTTTTGATCAAACTTTTACGTATTTTAAAAAAAAAGCATGTTAATATTCTAGGAAAAGACAAACAAACAAACAAACAAACAAACAAACAGAAGAGCTTGTTTATTGCGCACCGTCTCCAGTTATTTAGTGGGATACAGCGGCATCTTCTGGCCATATTATGAACTGCATGTCATCATATAATAGAAATAAATATTATTTTAGAAAGTCACATGTTGACTTTAGCTTATTTAATTAAACACAGTAAAGTCTAATACGAGAAAAAACAATATATAATTACGAATTGCATGTTTAAAACTATGATGAAACAAAGAGTAAAATAAAGTCATTTAAATATTGTAATATTATGTCATTTCCACCACAACAAACAATTGTGCCCCTAATAAAGCTTTTGCAAACGTTATTGTACTGCTACTTGCTTACCATGGACACGACAGTGTCAGACTGTCAGTGAAGAGCATGCTTCATATGAAATATTAGAAAAATTAAAATCAAGGTATCACTTCTGAACATAACATTTTTCTTGTATTTCATTTCCAATCAAGCTGTAATTATGAAAAAGTGAGAAAAATATTATTATTATTATTATTATTATTATTATTATTATTATTTAAGATAGCATACCTAAAGTACTAGCTATGAGACAGACATTATATTGTAAAAATAGTCAAATCTAATTTTCACCACACAATACACAATTTGAGATTTCGCAGAAACGTTCATGACTTTTCAGACAAAAAAAAAAAAAAAAAAAATGACATGATTCACTTTTGATAATGTATATACTGTGTTGGACATTGTAGGTAAACAAATTAAATAAATTAGAGAAAGTGAAACGTGTTCAAGGTTTTCCAATCAACTCCTGTATTGAGACAATACTGACCCCGTGTGGCTGTGCTCTGTATTACAGCGCTTGCACATTTTTAAACATTTCTTGGATGAATACAAGGACTTTACGAGATTATTTTATGTGTGTGTGTGTATATTTGTATATATATATATATATATATATATATATATATATATATATATATATATATACATACATACACACCATTCAGCCACAACATTAAAACCACCTGCCTAATATCGTGTAGGTCACCCTTGTGCCGCCAAAACAGCTCTCACCCATCGAGGCATGGACTCCACATGACATCTGAAGGTGTCCTGTGGTATCTGGCAGCAGATCCTTTAAGTCCTGTAAGTTGCGAGGTGGGGCCTTCATGGATTGGACTTGTTGGATCAGCACATCCCACAGATGCTCAATCGGATTGAGATCTGGGGAATTTGGAGGCCAAGTCAACTCCTTGAACTCTTTGTCATGTTCCTCAAACCATTCCTGAACAATGTGTGCAGTGTGACAGGGTGCATTATCCTGCTGAAAGAGGCCACTGACATCAGGGAATACCGTTGCCATGAAGGGGTGTACATGGTCTGCAACAATCTTTAGGTAGGTGGTACGTGTCAAAGTAACATCCACATGAGTGCCAGGACTCAAGGTTTCCCAGCAGAACATTGTCCAGAGCATCATACTGCCTCTGCTGGCTTGCCTTCTTCCTATAGTGCATCCTGCTGCCCTCTCTTCCCCAGGTAAACAACGCACACACACCCGGCCATCCACGTGATCTAAAAGAAAACATGATTCGTCAGACCAGTCCACCTTCTTCCATTGCTCCATGGTCCAGTTCTGACCCTCACGTGCCCACTGTAGGCTCTTTCGGCGGTGGACAGGGGTCAACATGGGCACTCTGACCGGTCTGTGGCTACGCAGCCCCATACGCAGCAATGCACTGTGTGTTCTGACACCTTTCTAACATGGCCAGCATTACGTTTTTCAGCAACTTGTGCTACAGTAGCTCTTCTGTGGGATCGGACCAGACGGGCTAGTCTTCACTCCCCATGTGCATCAGTGAGCCTTGGGCGCCTATGACCCTGTTGCCGATTCACCAGTTGTTCTTCCTTGGACCACTTTCGGTAGGTACTAACCACTGCATACCGGGAACACCATACAAGACCTGCCGTTTTGGAGATGCTCTGACCCAGTTGTCTAACAATCAGAATGTGCTGTAACAGATCAATCAGCACAGCAGGTGAAGTGAGTCTACTGCAAACTGTCACTGCACACTTGCACCCATTATAAAAATACTAATAAGTCGTTAGCAAACAATATATACTGCTTAACAGCCCACGTGCATTCAAACTACTGCAAAGAATTACTGTGTTTTTGGATATGTTATACCATGGGTTAATATGCGCATATAAATAATGTACCATGGTGATACCATAGTATTCTTTGAAGTAGTACCTTCAGTAACATTGTGTTTATCAAACCTTTTGTGCACTTAGACAACTGTCCTGCTGTCATTCAGATAACAAGCATTCTCATCAACCAGAGAACATCCTAGTTTAATAATACACTATTAACAAAAGCATCTAGAATTTTCAAGTGTGTTGCTCTTTAATTTTACACTATGTGTAATTCATGCAGACACTGCTGCTGCTTCATTCATTCAATCATTCTGTTAGTGTGACATGAGTGCTCAGCATTTCTCTGTAATGAAACAATTTCAAAGCCACATTATTCCCATGACAGTGAAAGTAAACAGTATGCTCAAGATACATGTGCTTTCTCTTTGCCTCATAACAAGGATCATTTGCAGCAGATGTGAGTAATTACAGATAAAACATGCAGAAATGTTCCCAGTGTTGAAGTCAGTTTCATGTTGATTATTTGAACAGCATCACATTCAGTGGCTTAACATCTCATTAAACTACATTAGTGCCTATTAATGTACTTACCATAAATAACTGTGCTTAGTATGACCTGCCCTAGACAGCATACTACACAAGCATATTACTCAAACTGCCTATACAAGCATATTATTAAAAAATTACTGAAGAATTTTCGAAAGTGTTTCTTAACCATTTACAAGGCCAAATTCATGCAAAGTCTTACTGGGACAAAAACCCAGGGGCCTCAGGCTGAGGGGGAAAACTATGGCATATTCAACTTTATATTAAAGACACAATATGTACTAACAATTTTATTTTTTTATCCCCTTTCTCCCCAATATTGGAATACCCAATTCCCACTACTTAGTAGGTCCTCGTGGTGGCGCGGTTACTCACCTCAAGCTGGGTGGCGGAGGACAAGTCTCAGTTGCCTCCGCTTCTGAGACCGTCAATCCGCGCATCTTATCACGTGACTCGTTGTGCATGACACCGCGGAGACTCACAGCATGTGGAGGCTCATGCTACTCTCCACAATCCACGCACAACTTACCACACGCCCCATTGTGAGCGAGAACCACTAATCACAACCACAAGGAGGTTACTCCATGTGACTCTACCCTCCCTAGCAACCGGGCAAATTTGGTTGCTTAGGAGACCTGGATGGAGTCACTCAGCACGCCCTGGATTCAAACTCACGACTTCAGGGGTGATAGTCAGCGTCAATACTCGCTGAGATACCCAGGCACCCTACTATGTACTAACATTAAAATGCATACAATACAACGTATTTATTGTGTAACTACAGTACATGATGTAATGCAAAAAAAATGTATGTAGGTTTTGAAGTAGGGTTAGGGTTTAGGATAAGGGTTACGTTTAAGGTTGGGGGTAAGAGTGTAATTACATATGTAATTAAATGCAGGTATTTTCAATTTTAGTACCATGAAACAACACATACAGTATGTACATATGAAGCACATTGTATCAAATGCTTAAGTACATAGTAGTTAAAGAGACCTAATATCAAATGGGTCCCAAATGTCAAACGTCAAGCAACACTACAACATTATGTTTTCCCTGACAATATTTCCAGCATGGAAAAGGCAGGATGGTAGTAACGCTTCGTTTGTAAACAAATAATTCTCGTTCACCTCCATACACCGACTCATATTTCTTGTTCACTGACGTCTCCCCCTTTCAAAGCCAAAGAGCTCTATTTTGAAGCCTGTAAAGACTGATTATATCAAGATACAATTACAATTAAAGTGTGGGCTGTGAAGGAGCATATTACTGGATCAACCTTCTGAACGAAAATTTTAATAAGGGATAAGTAGGCTTGTTCTGTTTGTGAATGACTCTGTTCTTTTGTTCAATGCAATTATTCATTCAAAACGTAAAAGACGGTCATTTGGCGCCATCTACTGCAGCAAAGGCGTAATTTGCAGAAATTATCAATGAATGAATCAATGAACGAATCTGAAGAAATCTTATTGTGAATGGATTCAAAAGACTCGAGACACTGGGATGAGTCAAAATCCCCAACACTACATGGCCCTGTCCCAAATGGCACACTGGATGTTGCCCTGAAGTCCAGGAGACCGTAGAGTGTCCCATTTGACATATTAGCTCTCTGAAGGGTGTGGACGAGTGCCTCCTTTGCACTCTTGATGCACCCTTTGACTGAGCCCGCATCGGTATGAGTTTCACAGCAGTCTACTACCCAACAGTCCCTGCTGCTGATCTTTATGACCAATCATAACGGAGAGGAGTTTCAGTGTTGGAGAAAAATACATGGCGGACAAGGCGGTGTCAATAGCAGATTAAATATTGAATTCAATAATTGTTTTTTACTTTTGTCAATGATGGATCACGTGCTTATCTTGTGTATATTGTATCACGTTTTAGTCTGATGTGTATAGCTGGGTCAAAGCTTTATTTTATTTCATTTTCCATAGATGGAATTCCTCCTCTTCAGTTTTTATGGAATAGTTTTTTCTTGAGGAAGTTTTAAGTTCATAAAAGTAACCTAACACTAAACCTTTGTTATCGTTGTTTCAAAGAGGATTTTTAGAATTATGGAGAGTCTCTAAAACATCAAGACAGGAGAGAATTCGTTCCTGCACAAGATTGCTTATAATTACTGATAAAGCAACGTGCGGTCTATATACCTGCAGACGTGTGGCTGTGC
This sequence comes from Myxocyprinus asiaticus, assembly GCF_019703515.2. NCBI lineage: Eukaryota > Metazoa > Chordata > Actinopteri > Cypriniformes > Catostomidae > Myxocyprinus > Myxocyprinus asiaticus. The sequence continues at coordinate 46,425,096 of NC_059366.1, read as the reverse complement.
GATCTATGGCGGTGTGTGGGACGTATGTGCTCCTTTCTAAACATTTGACTGTGTTCTAAGCACCTGCCTGTAACCAACCATGTGTCAGAATCATGTTGATTTGTTCTCAAAATATTTAAAATGATTGGGTTTAGTTGTTGTTGTTGTGAAATGTGCACTTTGTATTACAGAGATTCATGATTGAATCTTGGAATGCTTTATTGTTGGTGTTCTTCTTGGAATTATTTAATAAAAGTGAGTTTAAAGTGTGTTCCTTTACTTAATGTCCTGGCTCATGCATCCTCATGGACTAGCTAACCAGTGCCCCATCGGTCTGGACTCACTTACGTCACTAAAGTCTGGACTCGGAGGAGGGCCGCAAGGGCTTGGGAAGATTCATTTATTGAAGCTACTGAGGAAAGCACTACCTGATTTTTTTGGTGAAACATTTAGGGGTAAGGTTAGGGTTGGGTTATTGTTTCACCGATCAATCAGGTAGTGCTTTCCTGATAAATGTGAATAAATCTTCCATTAGATATCGCTTTCCTCATAAAAATAAATTTCACCATCTGGCTGTTTTGAATCAGACCTAGAGATGCCCGATTTGCAAATGATTCACTCATTTGAGTCGGTTCTTTCAATAAATCGGTCAAATGGCTTATTTCACGTGAATAAGTCTTTTAGAACTCTTTTGTCTTTTGGAGATGTTTGTTATTTTCTAATAAACATGCATTAGATGAAATTACAGCTGACTATTGTTAATGTTTCATATGAAAAAATAAAATAACTAGCTTAAATGTAGTAGGCTAAGATACTTTTGTAATATAGCTTGTAGTGTGCCATGTAACTAGCTACTCTCTCTGAAGTGTAGTTTTCTGTAGAGTAGTTAAGATATAGCAGCTTGCCCAACTGTTCATTCTTCAGTGTGCAACATTTATCAATTTAGGTACTTATGTTTGTGCATATTTTAAAAGGACTGTGGAATTTCAGACATGTTAAAAAAAATGTATATATATTACATCTGTTTTTGGCGTCTTCTGCATTTGTTTCTGCATCAACAGAGAAATTGGTTACAGGAATCAAAATTAAGGAATTTTTATGTTCAGATTTTTTACTTGCCCTGCCAACATCTTCACTGGCCCCACTACAAAAATGGATAAACCTTACGTTTAGCTTGGGCTGGGTAAAAAAAAAAAATTTTCTGATTAATCTTGATCTTCATTTGAACATTTTTTTTTATTAAATCATACAATAACAATGAAATGCAAAACATATATATATATATATATATATATATATATATATATATATATATATATACATACACAAACATACATATGTATACACATATATATATATATATATACACATGCATATATACATGCATACATACACACACATAATCATACTAACTATATTACACTACTTTCTCCACACCCCACCCGAGAGCCCTCCAAAAACTCCAAATACCTGCCCCATTTCCGTATAAACATTTCCAAGCCACCCCGTCTTCCCGATGACACCTCCTCATAAGCTGCCACCCTCCCCACCTCTGTGCACCACTCCAGATATGGGGGTGCACCAGCTGACCTCCATCCCCTCAAAATAACCTGCCTGGCGATCATCAAACAGGTCAGAACCCAGTTCTCTATATGGCCATACCCCACATCGATGACCACCCCATCACCCAGAACACAAAGTCTGGGGCAAAACGAAACGCGATCGAATTTTCTGGCCCTCGACACACCACCAAAAAACATGGGCCATGTCTCCATCCTCCGATTGGCATCTCCAGCAGGCGGGTGTGTCTTTAAGACCAAGCCTATACAGTCTAGAGGGGGTCTAATAAAATCTATGCAAAATTTTGAATTGTATAAGACGCACCCTTGCATCTCTAGATGCAGACTTAACGTTTTTAAGAATCTTAGCCCACACTCCTTCCTCCAATGGCAAGTTGAAATCTTTCTCCCATACTCTCATGAGAGAAGTTAAGGCTCCATCCCCCATACTCTGAATTAACAGGGAGTAATACACTGATGCCTCATGACCTTTTCCAAAAGCTGCAATCACCTCTCCCAAAGCATCTGCCTCCTTAGGGGGGTGTGTGCTACTCCCAAAAATAGTACAAAGCAGGTGGCACAGTGGTAAATACTTATAAAACTGAGATCTGGGGATCCCAAAATGTTGGACCAAGTTTTCAAATGATCTCAACACTCCACTTTCATATAGGTCACCGAGTGTAGCAACACCCCTCACAATCCACTCTGGCCAGCAGAAAGGGGACCTGTCAATACACAATCTTGGGTTCTGCCATATGTTCGAGGCAACATTTAAATAAGTGTCCAATTTAAACAATCTGGACACTTTAGTCCATACCAAGTGTAAATGCGAAATAACGGGGTGTAACTTAACTTTTCTGATTAGTTTGATAGAGATGCTTTGTAATGACGAAATAGGGGCAAGAACTGCCTGTTCAATAACAAACCAGGGAGGGGCTCTCTCAGGTGGAAGTGACCAATGAGCCAAATGTCTGAGACTGAACACATTGTAATAAAACAAAATCTTGGGTAGGCCTAGCCCACCTTTGTCTATCAGCCTATGTAACTTATTAAAATGCAAACTGGGACGTTTACCATTCCAAATGAAGGACTTTGCTATGCTATCAAATTGCTTGAAATAAGAGAGGGGGACATCTACAGGGAGAGATTGTAGCAGGTAGTTAAATTTTGGAATACAATTCATATTAATAACATTAACCTTCCCAATCATTGATAAATGTAATGAAGCCCACTTGCCCACATCGCTCGAAAACCTTTTTATTAAAGGGTCAAAATTAACACTAACTAAATCAGACAAATTTGCTGGGAATAAAATCTCCAAATACTTAATGCCCTGTTTGGGCCACTGGAAGGCACCTGGCTGGAAAGCCATTACTGGACAGTACGCTGTCAGAGCCAAAGCTTCGGATTTAGACCAATTGACTTTGTATCCTGAGAACTTGGAAAAGGAATGAATAATTCTGTGGAGGCAAGGCATAGATCTAGTAGGTTCAGAGACGAATAATAAAATATCATCTGCGTAAAGCAGAAGCTTATGCGCCACACCTCCCGCAACCACCTCTGGAAAATCATCCTCCCCCCTTATCATGGCTGCTAATGGTTCCAGGGCAAGACAGAACAATAATGGGGAAAGAAGGCAACCCTGCTGGGTGCCCCTATCCAGAGTAAAATAATCTGAAATTAATCAATTTGTTTGTACCGCTGCTACAGGGTGTCTATAAAGTAACTTAATCCAACCAATAAAAGTATTTCTGAACCCGTACATTTCCAAAATCTTAAAAAGATAATCCCATTCTACCATATCAAACACCTTTTCGGCGTCAAGTGAGATGGCAGCAACCAGAGATTGATCATTTGAAACTGACCACATGATATTGATGAGATGCCTGATGTTATCAGAAGAGCTGCGGCCCGAATAAACCCCACCTGATCTATATGTATAAGAGATGTCATAACCTTACTTAATCGGTTAGCCAAAATTTTGGACAAAATTTTGACATCTAGTTGGATCAGGGAATTTGGGCGGTAACTTTTACACTCGCTTGGATCTTTGTCCTTTTTAAGAATCAGACTGATCCGGGCTTGTGTCATGGTTGGAGGAAGCTTTCCATTCTTTAATGATTCAGTATAAACTTCTAACAAAAGTGGAGCCAGTTCTGAAGCATAGGATCTAAAAAATTCTGCGGCAAAACCATCTGGCCCCGGAGCCTTGCCAGTAGGTAGGGACTTAATTACCTCACCAAGCTCCTCCAAGGTTATCTCAGAATCAAGAGCGTTTTTTTTGCTCAGTCGTCAGTTTAGGAAGATCTAATGGTTCCACAAAGTTTCTAATATCTTCATCAGTAGATGAAGACGTGGAACTATAGAGATCAAGATAGAATTCTTTAAAAGCATTATTAATATCAATGGCAGAGATAAATATTTCCCCACCAGCAGATTTCACTGAGGAAATGGTAGAAAAAGACTCTCTCTGCTTTATATATCTAGCCAAAAGCTTCCCTGCTTTGTCCCCTGACTCAAAGTATGACTGTCTTGCCCTGAATAACCAAAACTCCACTTTCTGCGACAAAATAGTATTATATCTGTATTTCAATCGGGTCACTTCCCTGAGGCCATCAGATGACATATGGCGGTTCAGCTCTGCCTCTGCACTTTTAATATTTCCTTCCAACTCCACGATTTTTTGATGAATGAGGCATACTGTATGATCCGACCCCTAAGAACCACCTTAAGTGCCTCCCAAGCCACGCCCACAGAGGATACTGAGGACCTGTTGGTCTCCATATAAACACTGATTTCAGTTTTTAACATTTGTTGGAAATCAGGATTTTGCAAAAGGGATACATTAAGGTGGCAACTATATGATTTCTTTTTCTCTATATGTGGCAACACCTCTAAACTCACCAGGGCATGATCCGAGACTAAAATGTTTCCAACTGAGCAATCCACAACAGATGAAATGAGGGATTTGGATATAAAAAAAAAAAAACAAATCTTATGGACTGATGAAAAAAATTGATAGTCTCTACCAGATGGGTTCAAAAGTCTCCAAATATATGTAAGACCAAGATTTTTACACATCCTGTGAAGCGTCAATGTTGCTCTAGGGGGCTTGCACACTTTTGCTTCACTATGATCAAGGACTGAGTCCATCAAAAGATTAAAGTCTCCTCCCAATATTATATCATGAGGGGTGCCAGTGGCTTGCAGCATCCCTTCAAGATCTATAAAAAAGCCCTGATCATCAGCGTTAGGTGGGTAAATATTAGCCAAAATCAGACTTTGCCCCTGAATTTCGGCTAAAACAATAATGACTCTTCCTAATTTATCATTAAACTGTTTGAGACATTTGAATTGTAGATGTTTATTTACCGATATAATGACTCCCTTGCTCTTACTTGAGCCAACACTAAAGAAAACATGTCCACCCCATATCTTCCCAAAGTTTTCAGCTTTCAACTCTGTGAGCTCGCTCGATTTCCAGCTTGTGGTCTGTTATGTCGAGCAGACTCTGGAAAAGCTCATCTAGGAATTTCACCATATCTCTGCCCTCCTCATGCTCAGGAATTCCAACAATTCGAATGTTATTCCTGCGGCTTCTATTCTCAAGATCTTCAAGCTTTTCAAGAACACGTTCCAAATCAACTTTGGTCGCGGGCGGATTAGCGGCTAATACCCTCTCTGATCACTCCAAATAATCGATTCGTTTTTCAACATCTCATACTCTTGTGACAATAATCGATCAACGTATTACAGCGAGATCCTCCAAGTCCGCAAGTACCTTCGTCAACATCACCGACATGTTGGACAGTTGACGCTGGATTCCTTCTCCCGCCGCGCCAATTATCAAAACAAGCAAGTACAGCTCCCCCATTATTTATACCATGATCAATGGAAACATGCAAATGCTTCACGCTGCAACCCCCCCCCAACCAGTATTATGAGAAAAACCATACTGGTTGACCAGCTTCATCATCAGCCTATCAGCATAGTCCAACACCAAACCAGCACTAACCAGCATAAACCAACCTAGATCAGCATGGGAACTGCATACTGGTTAAGCTTGTCTTTTCAGCAGGGTTGGCCAAAAACCACCAGATTAATCAGTCTTTGACTAATAAAGACACATTTAGACACATTTAGCATGTATTGTACTTGCTCTGTGTTGTCAGTGCTGTAACTCTTGAAATCTCAGAGCACTATTGGTATACTAACAGACTGCAGAAGGTTTCTAATGAGAAAGCCAGAACTTCTGTTGAGTGAATGGAGAATATTAAAGCTCTGTGTGGCTTGATCACAACGGATTTGCCAGCAGCTGCAAAAACATTGTATTTTGATGCCTGGCTCATCTCAACAATTTACTCTAGTGAACGCACGGCTCTCAGGGAGTCGCCTCTGACATAGAGAGGGTCTGTGAAGTCAGTCAGGCAAGATAAAGAGAGATCATCAGACATCAGCCACCGGAAATTTTACCCTAATACCTCTGGAGAGGGTTGTTATGGATGCTATGGGCCTGTTATTAGTTACTGTTTAGGCACATCAAATCCCACGTCTCGATCCTGCAGGCGGGAGGCAAAACAGAAGCAGGTAGAGAGTAAATAAATATGACATTCTCCGAGAAATACACCCTAAACACCGGATGATGTCACTGGATTTCAAACAGAGGCAATGGATCAGTGTAGGACTCACCAGTCACTAACAGCTGAAAGTGTATTTTATTGTGTGTTTACTGTATTTTCATTCACCAACAGGTTTTAAGATTATTTAGGTTAAAGGGATAGTTCACAGGGGCCTGGGTAGCTCAGTGAGTAAAGACGCTGATTACCACACCTGCAGTTGCGAGTTTGAATCCAGGGCGTGCTGAGTGACTCCAGCCAGGCCTCCTAAGCAACCAAATTGGTCCGGTTGCTAGGGAGGGTAGAGTCACATGGGGTAACTTCATTGTGGTCGATATAATGTGGTTCTCGCTTTCGGTGGGGCGTGTGGTGAGTTGTGCGAGGATGCCGCGGAGAATAGTGTGAAGCCTCCACACGCGGTATGTCTCCGTATTAACGCGCTCAACAAGCCACGTGATAAGATGCGTGGATTGATGGTCTCAGATGCGGAGGCAACTGAGATTCGTCCTCTGCCACCCGGATTGAGGCAAGTAACTATGCCACCACGAGGACTTAAAGTGCATTGGGAATTGGGCATTCCAAATTGGGGAGAAAAGGGGTGAAAAAGGGACAGTTCACCCAAAAATGAAAATTCTCTCATCATTTATTCACCCTCATGCCATCCCAGATGTGTATGACTTAAATATTGATCTTTTTATCACGCACACCTATCATATTGTTTCTGAAGACATGGATTAAACCACTGGAGTCATACGGATTACTTTCATGCTCCCTTTATGTGGATTATGGAGTTTCAAAATGTTGGCACCCATTCACTTGTATTGTATGGACCTACAGAGCTGAAATATTCTTCTAAAAATCTTCATTTGTGTTCTGCAGAAGAAAGAAAGTCATACACATCTGGGATGGCATGAGGGTGAATAAATGATGAGAGAATTTTCATTTTTGGGTGAACTGTCCCTTTAATAGTGCACACTGAAAATCTAATTGTACTGTAGGGTCCATGAGTCTGAGACAACTCTGAGGATTTGAAGATTTTAGAACTGGAATAAAAGTTATGCCTGTTATGTATGTTCTGCTCTACTTTAAGTGCACTAATCAAATATGATCCATATTTGAACAATAACTCATGGGGTCAGAGTTTGACTGGCTATAAATTGACTTTACAAGCTCTTAATTCGATTTCGAATCTGATTTTGATTTGATTGTATACCATTCCTGTTCATTTGAGTATATAAATTATAACAAATTTTTTTTTTTTTTTTTCATTTTGCTTACATAATATATAAAAGAAATTCTCTCTCAGCTAATGCTGGTAATTACTGTATACAGGGGACCTTCTAACTTGGTACATAATGAAAATATTGATTTTACAAATGTTATTTTGTCATTAGTTTTTTCACATTTCAGCTTTTTAAAAATGTTCAATTTCCATGTAATAAATAAATATGATATATATAAAGTATATAGACACAGGCCTAATTGTGCATTCCTGTAGAACAGATTCAAACTTTACATACTGCTTTCCATATAGAGCATTTAACTCCAGTGTACTTTCACTTGTATTCAAAAGATTTACTGTACATATTCTGTTCAAACCTCTGAGCATCAGTAAACCCACATGTACAATGTAAATAAATCTTTTGTTCCATCTTAATAGAATCACATCTTCTTCGGCCTGTGCTGAACGAGGAAATGTTGCACTTTACAGTTTGCAAACATAAATTCAGTGCTTTTTTCTCACTTTTGTGATCAGATACTGATACCAGTCTTTGATCAACCTGTCAGTGAAGTATAAAGTACAGATCAGGACACGCTGAAGGGCAGAGTCACATCTTTGCCTTCAAAGCGCCTAAAACGCACATAATATATGCAGTACGTGCAGTAAAAGCATGGAGATGTAGCATACAGAAGAAACGACTGACCTTCCCTATAGCGGACACTGCCTCAGGACCCCTGATTCCCTATTGGACTTTTATGCTGATCTGAGCACAATGAACTGAGTTTTTTTACACTCTTCAAAATAAAGGATCTTCAGTGATTCTTTGGTCCAGTAAAGAACTCACTTCTTATGAAGAACCATTTTCTGCTGTTCCAGGGTCTTGAGATTAGTAAAGTTCATTATAGGTTCTTCAGACTTTTGGTTTCTGGATTTTGTGAAATGTGTGATTTTGATTCAGATGTTATTAAACTTTCTCCAACTTTCGTCCCCCACCCCAAAGTCCTCTACTTCTTATTGGTAACATCGTATACATTTCTTAAACTTACTGTAGTTATACTAATTATCTGTGACATGATTTGATGTTCATTTAAATCACACTGATCCTTTTTCACTACACTGTAAACCTTGACAGCAGTCTCCTTGGCCATAGTGATTTCAAGCTCGATTACACTTTCTTTAGTGCCTTCTAGCGTTCTGTGCATGTGTCAAGCACTAGGAAGTGTAATCGAGCTTGAAATCATGATTGTGCCTAGAGACTGCGATAGCAAGATGTACAGTGAAAAAGGATTCATATTTTGGTCTGTTCTCACCCAAAACCGACTGGATCACTTCAGAAGACATGGATTAAACCACTGGGCTACTATGGATTACTTTTATGCTGCCTTTATGTGCTTTTTGGAGCTTCATAGTTCTGGTCACCATTCACTTGCATTGAAATGACCTACAGAGCTGAAATATTAATTTGTGTTCTGGTGAAGAAAGAAAGTCATACACATTTGGGATGGCATGAGGGTGAGTAAATGATGAGAGAATTTTCATTTTTGAGTGAACTGTCCCTTTAACGCAGGGGTGTAAAACTCAGTTCCTGGAGGGCCGCAGCCCTGCAGAGTTTAATTCCAGCCCTGCTCCAAAATGCCTCCTTGTAATCTTCAAGCACTCCACGGAAATGTTATTTTCTGACACTAAACACTGTGACTCTGAGGCACTTTCAAAAGTTTGCTCTGCTTGTTTGAGATTTAATGGAGATCTTGGTAACGTCTCAATCAACTTTGTCTCAGGTGTTTCTTCTAAAATCCTTTAGGAGAATTAAAATAGACCCAAACAAGCCAGTTGCTGACATACAGCAAGAGCGTAGAGCTACACTGCAAAAAGTCATAGTGTTTTTGTCTTGTTTTCCAGCAAAACATCTTAAACCAAGATGAATTTACTTGACAAGATTTTTCTGAAAACAGGGCTTTTTGTGCCATTTTGCTTGCCAAGTAAATTTTTACTGGAAAACAAGAAAAAAAAAAAAAAATTACTAATTAAGAAATTTATATATTTTTTGCTGTTAATAACATCTCAGATCATTTGGTTTTAGAAGAATTTGATCTCATGTTGAGATCATCTCTGAGTTTGGATTGCAGACCAGTTTGAGCACAGTATGAGACATCATTGAGATTATTTTCACAGGAGATTTACACCAATTTATACCAGACCAGCTTTCAAGATTGTCAAAATCACAGTGACTGACTAGTTATTTATAGACATAATTATGAGTGAAAACTGTCTCCTTACACAGTTTAAATGTTGACATCATCAAACCAAAGAGATGCAAATCTGCAGAGAGAGACTGGCCATGCGCTTCTCATTATATTCACAGTTCACAAAAACTGCTGCTCATCTTATGTAGCAAACATTAACTACGATGTTATCTTACCATGCTTACAGTATACAGTAAGAGAGAAATTGTTGACGAGGATATGTTTGTCATTGCATTTTTTTTGGGAACATGAGCAGACTTTTAATCAGACACAACACAAACACTGACGCACACACGCAACTCTGCGTGCATCTCTCTCTCTCTCTATCTCTCTCTCGAACTGTCATCTCTGGCTCCTCTTTCTCCCTCTCCCGGCTGATTGGGATGATTCAGCTCCAGGTGTCCATCCTTATGGCCTGGCCACTCCCTCCTCCCCGATTCAGGCCGGGGAACCATCCGGCCTGACTTACACCCCCCCCCCACATTTCCTGGAGGGGAGGTGTTGCCCTTCCGGCTGTTCTGCTGCAGGCTGGTCTTCCCCACCTCATGGGAACATGAGCAGGATAAGGGGAGGGAGAGGGGAGAGAAAGAGAGAGCGGGAGAACCCAAGAGAGAGAGAGAGAGAGAGAGAAAAGAAAAAGATAGAAGGGAAAGAATAAAACTCTGGTTACCGCCCACGCCACCCACTCGGTCCTCAACCAGCTGGAACACCCCTATCAGCGACGCCGGGCGATGGCACTGGACTCGCTCAGCCGTCCCTTGACCGCTGCCTCCTGGCGGTCGGCAGCAGGCTCCTCCGTCCCCTGGCGGACCACATCAGTAGCCCGCTGAGGAACCGCTCCAGCACCACCAGATCGTGTATCCTCTGTGTCACGTTCTTGAGCCAGCAGCGAGGTCTCCAGGACAGTGTGGTTTCGGCACCTCTGTAACAAAAAGTTCTCTTGCTCGTCGGATAGGAGGAGATGGGAACTGGATAAACTATCACGAAGACTTTTAATCAGACACAACACAAACACTGATGCACACACACAACTCCACGTGCATCTCTCTCTTGAACTGGCATCTCCGGCTCCTCTTTATCCATCTCCTGGCTGATTGGGATGATTCAGCGCCAGGTGTCCATCCTTATAGCCCGGCCACACCCTCCTCCTCGTCACAATCACATTCAATCTGACCTGGCTGTTCACACTGAGGGCACATTGAAAAACATTTTTTTTCGTATCTGATATATTTCCACTAATGAAAGTAGCCCAGATTGGAATGTCAGATTCAATGCGCTTAAAATATCAGATTTGGGCCACAATCAGCTGCCGTGTGAACGTAGTCAAAACAGCATAAAATGACGTGCATCAGCAATTACGCTGTTTGTCTCAACATTTACTTTTTCTGACATTATCAGTAAGGTTTAGCGTAGGGAGGTTGGTTTTGTTGATTTAAAACTCGATAGTGCATTAACTTAAAAACCTGATCTGTTTGGGAGAACATTTAACTCGCTTTTAGCGCCACACGGTGGACATTCGACCTCAGATGTGCCATAATACGGGTAATGAACAACAGAATCGAATTTTACACAAATTTCGCCACAGTCACCTAATTTTCAGAAATTCAGGCAGGGACATTCTGGGACATCCTTAATTAGAAAAAAAAAAAAGTTTCATAAAGAAAATGTTTTCTTTTGGTTTGAGTTAGTCTATAGTCATTGTATTAGGATTGTATACAATAAAACAACTGAAGTCTGTGATACAGTATGTCCTCATTTAGTTTGTGTGTGTGGACAGTGTGCGGTCCTAAAAGCTGCTTTTAGTCCTCTGAGTTTCATCTCTGTCAACACAAGGACACAGTTTGCGAAAACTTGGAAAAGGTCCAGAAGAAGTTGGGTTGCAGATTGTGTACTTGTGTTTTATTTAACATTCAGTCCCAGGGCAAACTCTAGTGAGAATGTATGAAGTCGAGTTACTGGTGTCAGCATCGTAATGGATGTAATGGATTCTGTGTTGCAGGTATCAAGGGTAGACCCTGGAATTGTTCCCAAGGAACATTCTCAGACATTCACAGGTCAGTGTGATGGATGGTGCAAACATCAGACTCAATGTGAAGGCCACTTTTGGCTGGAAATATTTTTGGAAGTCAGGCCTTGTTTTTTTTTTTTTTTTTTTTTTTTTTTGACAATGCTTGGGATTTCCTCAGTTTCTGTTATTTTTAAGGGTCAGTTTAGAAGTGCTGTTAATTCACAAGGCTGGAGAGAGTTAAAATAGTAAAAGTAAACACATCTCCCTCATTTATTTAAAAATCTGGGTTCCAGTAAGGGCACTTGCAATGGAAGACAATGGAGCCAATACATAAACATCAAAATTCACATCATTTCAAAAGTATAGCCACAACATGTAAATATTATATGTGTTAACATGATTTCAGTGTGATAAATTGCCTTATAAAGTTTACCAGCGTTGCATCATGATGGCAATGAAATTGTAATGTTGAATAGAACTACACAGTTAATGTTAGTAAACCATTATTTCCACACTAAAATCATGTTAACTTATCACTTTTATGGGCCTGGGTATCTCAGCGAGTATTGACGCTGACTATCACCCCTGGAGTCGCGAGTTCAAATCCAGGGCGTGCTGAGTGACTCCAGCCAGGTCTCCTAAGCAACCAAATTGGCCCTGTTGCTAGGGAGGGTAGAGTCACATGGGGTAACATCCTCGTGGTCGCTATAATGTGGTTCTCGCTCTCAATGGGGCGTGTGGTAAGTTGTGTGTTGATCGTGGAGAGTAGCATGAGCCTCCACATGCTGTGAGTCTCCGCGGTGTCATGCACAACGAGTCACGTGATAAGATGCACGGATTGACGGTCTCAGAAGCGGAGACAACTGAGACTTGTCCTCCTCCACCCGGACTGAGGTGAGTAACCGCACCACCATGAGAACCTACTAAGTAGTGGGAATTGGGCATTCCAAATTGGGAGAAAATGGGATAAAAATAAAATAAAAAATAAAAAAAAGTATCATTTTTACATCCTGTGGCTATACTTTTAAAATAAGTGTATTGCAATGTTCATAGATTGAGCATAACTTTTATTGAACCCAGAATATACCTTTAAAGAAGTAATTATAGATGTTTATACCATTCTGTCTATTCGAATACTGGATTCTGATTGGCTGGAAGGAATGCGTGTGTTACCGTTTAATGCACAGGTAGTTCCAGTCAGTTTTAAATACCATTCTATATTAATGTGCCTAGTCTGCTGTGCTCTTTTTTTTTTCTCCCCCTTTTCTCCCCAATTTGGAATGCCCAATTCCCAATGCGCTCTAAGTCCTCGTGGTGGCGTAGTGACTCACCTCAATCCGGGTGGTGGAGGATGAATCTCAGTTGTCTCTGCGTCTGAGACCGTCAATCCGCGCATCTCATCACGTGGCTTGTTAAGCGCGTTACCACGGAGACGTAGCACGTGTGGAGGCTTCACGCTATTCTCCGTGGCATCCATGCACAACTCACCACGCGCCCCACCGAGAGCGAGAACCACATTATAGTGACCATGAGGAGGTTACCCCATGTGACTCTACCCTCCCTAGCAACCGGGCCAATTTGGTTGCTTAGGAGACCTGACTGGAGTCACTCAGCATGCCCTGGATTCGAACTCGTGACTCCAGGGGTGGTAGTCAGCATCAATACTGCTGATCAGCTGATTCAGCACCGGCCGTGCATCATCATGGCCGGGCCACGCCCTTCTCCTTGTCACACTCCTCCCCTGCTCGATTCAGGCCAGGGGCCACCGGTCTGACCAACTCCCCCCCCCAATCTCTGGGGGGGGGAGACGGTGCCCTTCCGGCCATTCTGGTCCACCCTGCCTCCTGTGAACCTGGGGGAGAGACGAGGGGAGGCGTGGGGAGAGGGAAAGCGTGACACAGTGAGAGAGAGAGAGAGAGAGAAGAAATTGCTTGCCGGCTCTCGGACGCACTGTCGCCCGGTCCTCAACCGCTCCTCCGTCCTCTGACGGCTTGCTCCTCCCCTGGTGGATGGCAGCGAGTCCTCTGGCCCCTGGTGGACGGAACCGCTCCTCCCCTTCTTCGGCAGATGGCAGCGGTTCCTCCAGCTCTCGGTGGCCGGCAGCGACCCCTCTGTCCCCATGCAGATGGCCGCGGAGAGGACTCTGCGACAGCACATCCCTCCTCCCTCCCGGGTCTCGGCACCACTGTAACAGGTAAAGGACGGGCAAAGAGGAGGCGGCAACCGGCTGAACAGTATACATAAAGTTTAATAAGAAACTCAACATAAAACAAACATAAACAAACACAGACACACATGCAACATGGCCACGTGCATCTCTCTCTCTCTCTCTAACTGGTGTCTCCAGCTCCCCTTTATCTCGCTTTCCTGCTGATCAGCTGATTCAGCACTGGCCGTGAATCATCACGGCCCGGCCACGCCCTCCTCCTCGTCATAGTCATTTTGGTTTGCAAAAATGTTTCAGTAGTCTAGTAAAATTTCATGAAATCAGGCTGAAAAAGACAGTTCCTTGATGACATAATTAACACGAAAATCTTAAGTATTGGATGCAGTTGATGAATTATGTTGATGCGTTGCGATATTAATTGGTTTGTTTCACTCCAAAACAATATGTTCTATTTGAGGAAATTACACAAATCGGTCTGATAATATTACAATTTCAAGACTGTTAAAAAATATGAAAATGAACTAAGTTAACACTCATGTACTGTTAGTCCAATAATGAGCATTGGCTAACTCTAGCTCTTTATTTCCATCCTGTTCATTTTCATGCCATTGTATAAATAATTAAGATTTCTGAAAGTCTGATTATACCCTTTTACAGAAGCATAATCATTTTATAAAAGTTACAGGCACGACCTAGAATTAAAACCAATTGGCAGTCTGAATTTTCAGTCTTTCCACAAACTTATTATCTCTCAAGTATCCATTTATTCTGTGCTTATTCCCATTACTTGATTCATTATTAAGTAAATTTTTGTTGTCTTGGTTTGTAATTACTGCCTTCAACATATATTAGCTGTTAAACACTCATTAGTGTCCAGTTTATTGATTTACTCAGAGGCTGCAGTAAGAATGCAGGCTTGCTTTTCCCAAGACATCTGCTTGGATGCATGAAGTGCTGACAAAGCTGCTCCCCCATTCATCCCCATTTAAACGCCTCTCTGCACACACGATGGCTCATTTGCTCCTTGATAGAGATGAACTAGTCGGCACAGATCCAGGGAGCTGTGAGCCAGCTGTACGCGTCCAAACCTGGTTATGAGGTGGGAGTCCTGGTCACTCGCAATCTCCTGTGTAATTAATTTCACTCATCGCACAGAAAGCCCGTGCAGCAAGATTGCACACATACTGCATCTTCTGCCTTGTCGTGAAATGAAGACATATTAGTCTGAGAGTGCAGGGAAAACAACAACCCCTAAAAAACCTTCTGAAGGTATTTCTTGAAGTCTGAAGAACTTGAGTACTGCATTCAGCAAAATTTCTCAAAAGACTTTTCTAAACATATTTAAACTCAAACTAGAATCCACTTTAAGAGCCTGACCTCATGCAAATTGCAAATCATTTTGCAGAATGATATTATGTGCTTTTATTACATGCATCACAGCAGTTCCAAGGCAAGTAGCACTTAAAGTGAGTTAAATGTTCACGTAAAAATAAGTTTGCAAAAAGGTAGGTGTAGTAACGTGATTATAAGCACTCAGTCATTAATTGTTTGTTGTGCTAGCCAAAACAGCAGCCGTCTTAAGACTGACAACCAGCAGTCATGCAAAAGCAGTACTTTTCAGGTACCAAAGCCATTGCAAGAATGTGCTTTGATATATTTATTCTGTTAGCAAAAGTGTGCAAAACAGAGGAGTTATGTGATCTCGAGCTCCATATAAATGAATGCAACTTTTATTAGGTGACTGATAAGACAGGAGTCTTCATCTCATGTGAGTGTGTATTTAATTATTATTTATGCATTATTCATTTTCTTTGTTTAAAGCTTTTTTAAATGGGTAAAAATTACTGAGTGCATCTTGAAAACAGATCCCAGGCTTTTCAAAAATGTAGATGTTTTGCATTTATTTTGTCTAGCAGAAGAAACGTTACTGGTATTTGACTTCTGACTTTCCCATATCACAGTGTGTTGTATTTTATAGCAAGATAATCAATTCTTTATCTTTAGACTTTAAAATAGAACATTTTTATGACTTCTCATTTCCTATAACAAAGCTCAAGTGAATGAAATTGGCTTACGCACCAAGACTGTGTTTCCCAGAAATATTGTTGTGCTTACAGCACCATTAAAAATCAGTTTCATTTCCCGGAGTCTGATTCATAACACCAATAAACACTGGTGTCTGTTCAAGGTCTTTTCTGTTATACATGATAGAGCATCATAGCATGATTTATTCCAGGTCTTTATTCCAAGTCTTCTGAGGTGATACGATCACTTTGTGTGTGTATATACGTTGTGTATTCACTTTCTAATCAAATCACTGATAAGCTGCGTTGTGGCTTTTTAACATTTTTCTTTTTGTGCTGCACAGAAGAAATAAAGTCATGGGTTTGGAGCGACATTAGGGTGAGTAAATAATGACCGAATTTTCTTTTTTTGGGGTGAATTTAATATGATCTCCCTCTTTAGGACAAATCCTATTGTGAAATTACATGCACTGTTTATGGTACAATACGTACTTTTATGATCACTGTAAAGGTGTTTTCATGGCTTCACTTCCCGGTGATGGGGTATAATAACAGGTTTCGTACATCGCACCTGGCTGACTGAACGGTTTGTGTTTAGTGAGTTACTCTTTACCTCTAACTTTATCTTTCTCTCTTGCTGACCACGTGCACAACACAGCATTCACAAACCCTCATTCATCTATCAAGACTAATGAAGAAAGATGGGGGACAACTATTGCACTAGGACGTGCTTGTGAATGACACCTCCAGGTTTGATAAATTGTAGCCTTAAGGCACTTTTGTGTCTAGTTCTAGCATGCATTCAAACCCTTACTTTTCATATACAACTGTACTGTATATATTATTATTATTATAATTTTTCTTTTTTATGTTTTTGCATAAATATACTATATGTCTGCAGACCAGAGGATATGACATCACATATGCCACACTTACTTAAGTTCCTACATTTCTTTGGTCAGTGTTGTTTAACTGATATTCGCTCAGTATGACCCTGATTTTGCACTTTCATTATAATTAAATGTGTTGTGTTTTGCCAGAAATAAAGTTTTACTTGACATTCTAGTAACTAACAAATCAAATACATTTTAATTTCAGCCCTAAACAGAATATAAAGTGATTTCTTGTTTACTACAGTGAGTATTTCCATTAAAAATGGGCCGGGCCATTTCTAAATTGTTTTTTGTGAGTGGGCCATTGAGAGCAAAATTTGATCATCATGAAATCTAATTCACATGAGGACGAGAACCACATTTACAGAATCCAAACCTGTAAATTAGGCTATAAACTACTGAAATCATCTGGCCACCAGTGGCATGCCCAGTTATTTATTTATTTACTGTATTTTTTAACTGGGGTGGCCCATGTGGGGCACAGACTCATTTATGGGTGGGATGAACCATAAACTAACTTCTTTAATAATAATAATAATAGTAATAATAATAATACTAGTAATAGTAATAATAATAATAATAATAATTAATAATAATAATAATAATTATTAATAATAATAATTAATAATAGTAATAATAATAATGTAATAGTAATAATAATAATAATAATAATAGTAATAATAATAATAATTAATAATAGTAATGATAGTAATAATAATGATAATAATAATAGCAATACTAGTAATAATAATAATAATAATAATAGTAATAATAATAATAATGAATAATAGTAATAGTAATAATAATAGTAATAATAATAATACTAGTAATAGTAATAATAATAATAATAATAATTAATAATAATAATTAATAATAGTAATAATAATAATCTAATAGTAATAATAATAATAATAATAATAATAATAATTAATAATAATAATACTTAATAATAGTAATAATAATAATAATAGTAATACTAGTAATAATAATAATAATAATAATAATAATAGTAATAATAATAATAATTAATAATAGTAATGATAGTAATAATAATGATAATAATAATAGCAATAATAATAATAATAGTAATAATAATAATAATAATAATAATAATAGTAATACTAGTAATAATAATAATAATAATAGTAATGATAATAATAATAATAATGTAATAGTAATAATAATAGTACTAATAATAATTAATACTAGTAATAATAATAATAATAGTAATACTAGTAATAATAATAATAATAATAATAGTAATAATAGTAATAATTAATAATAACAATGATAATAGTAATAGCAATAGTAATAATAATAATAATAATAATAATACTAGTAATAATAATAATAATAATAGTAATAATAATAATTAATAATAGTAATAATAGTAATAATAATAGTAATAGTAATAATAGTAATAATAATAATAATAATAATAATTAACAATAGTAATAATAGTAATAATAATAGTAATAATAATAATAATTAATAATAACAATGATAATAATAATAGCAATAATAATAATAATAGTAATAATAATAATAATAATAATAATAATAGTAATAATAATAATAATAATAATAATAGTAATAATAATAATTAATAATAGTAATAATAGTAATAATAATAGTAATAGTAATAATAGTAATAATAATAATAATAATAATAATAATTAACAATAGTAATAATAATAATAATAATAATAATAGTAATAATAATAATAATAATAATAAGAAGAAGACGACGAAATAAGGTATGTACATTTTCGGGAATTTCTAAAGTCAGATGTCATTTAGATAATTAATCGATTAATTGATAATGTTATTAAAATAACATGCTTTTTTTATTGCATTTTGAGTAAATATACTGATAGGGATAGTTCACCAAATGAAAATGATTTACCCACCCTCATGACAGACAGACTCAGTCACCATTTGCTAGCAATATATGGAAAAAAGAAGATGCTGTAAACAGTCACTATTGGGAATGCAAGTATTGGTATTTTCCATATATAAATTGTTGTTGGTCCACTGTATTTTAATGCAATCATTAGAGGTGGGATAAATATTGATACTGTGTGTTAAAGTACTGTGATATTTAATTATTATTAGAAAATATTTAATATCTGATTAAATGCCAAATATCCACATATTTTTTCCCACATTAATATTATGGTAATGGATTTTTTTTCTCTTTGTCAAATTGATCTAGGAATTCAACAACAGTCCCTTAGAGAAGGTGCAGTTATCATGTTTTACACGTAATCACCCTCCCTTACTCAAATTTATTACGATTTTACAGTAGCAACATTAACTGAGGTATTTTAATAAAATGTTATTATCATATGAAATAGGCTAACCTTTTAGGTGAAATCAATTATACTTTTGTGCATTGAAACTGTATTGTAATAAAGTTTTTAAAGTGTTTAGGCTACTATTATATTCATAAATACTATAATTTATTTTTAGAAAGACTCGCTACATTGACCTAACCACAGAAATAAGGAGCCATCATGGTCTTAAATGCTTATGGCGTTGCATTGTACATAGAGATTAGGAAAGAAACTGGCCTTGTTTTGTAAACTGCCACTTTTAGATGCATTTGGTGATGTGGAAACATTTCTCTTAAAGGGACAGTTCACCCAAAAATGAAAATTCTCTCATCATTTACTCATCCTCATGATATCCCAGGTGTGTATGACTTTCTTTCTTCAGCAGAACACATTTTAATAAAATTTGAAAAACATCTCAGCTCAGTAGGTCCTTAAAATGCAAGTGAATGGTGACCAGACCTTTGAAACTCCAAAAATCACAGACAGTCAGCATAAACATCATCGATATGACTCCAGCTGTTAAATAAATGTCTTCTAAGTGACACGATCACTTTTGTTGCAAAAAATATCAATATTTAAACACTTTTTAACTCTAAATCATCGCTTCTGGTCAGCAGCAGTAGGCGCATGTGCAGTAGCGGATCCTGGCATAGGTGATATAGGCAGCTGCCTACGGCGGCAACACTCTCTGGGGTGGCACGATAGGGTACCTGATTGACCAAATCGAGCAACCCTGCAGAGAGCTCGCAAGATCGCGATGGGGGAAAGGTGCCCCGAGTTGTTCCTGACAGGCTCTGTAGGTCCATACAATGCATGTGAATGTTGGCCAGAACTTTGAATCTCCAAAAAGCACATAAAATCATCATAAAAGTAATCCATAAGACTCCAGTGGTTAAATCTATGTCTTCAGAAGTGATATGTTAGGTGTGGGTGAGAACAGATCAATATTTAAGTCCCTTTTTACTCTAAATCTCCACTTACACTTTCAGACATTAAAGTGAAACTAAAAAGGCATCAAATGTGACTTTCAGATGTGAAAGTGGAGATTTAGAGTATAAAAAGGACTTAAATTTTGATCTGTTTCTCATGTTGTTGTTGATATTAAGGGTGGCGCCATGTCGGATCTCGCCTAGGGCACCAAGAAGCCAGAACCGCCACTGCGTGTGTGACATAATCATGTTGGCATTTGAGACACGTGAGAACTGACCCACGTGCGACACGTCCTGAAGAGCAGCGCTGTTTACAAGTGAGGAGGAGGAACGCTGTACAGAAGCTTTATTGGTTTCAGTTTAGATCTGTATTTATCTGTTTCTTTACTCACAATGGTGTGTTTGTGTGCTTATTCTGGATGTCTCAACTGAGAGAAGAACGTGATATTATGTCTGTAACATGGCAACATGAATACGTCACACGAGAGACCACGTGATCTCCACCCTCTCATGAAGCTTCCCGGAAGTGATGATTTAGAGTGAAAAAGTACTTAAATATTGATCTTTTTCACACCAAAAGTGATCGTGTTTTTTTGTTTTTTTAAATGTACAGTCATTTCAAATCAGATGATTGCAACACACTCCAAAAAGAGTGACGGGTAATTTATGACTAATAACAATTTGACGAGTTGAAATAACAAAGCGATGTGAAACAGGTGAGGCTAAACAGGCGAGGCAATGGTGTCATAGTCTATAAGGATCCTCCAAAAACAGCCTAGTCCTTCAAGAGCAAGGATCATTCGAGACTTGTCAATTTGCCAACAGATGCTTCAGCAAATAATCCAGTACTTTGAGAACAATGTTCCCCAAAGACATATTGGAAGGATTTTGGGCATTTCACCCTCTACAGTGCACAATATATTTAAACGATTCAAGGAATCTGGTCAAATCTCGGTGCGTAAAGGGCAAGACGAAAACCACTTCTGAATGCACATGATCTCTGATCCCTTAGACATCACTATCTTAAAATACATCATTCATCTGTAATGGATATCATGAACATGGGCTTGGGATAACTTTAGTAAACCTTTGTTAGTCAACACTACTCACTGCTGCATCCACAGATGCAAGTTAAGACTGTACTATGTAAAGGAGAAGCCATACATCAACACTGCCCAGAAGCGCTGCCGACTTCTCTGGGCTCAGTCTCATCTGAGATGGAAAGTAGATCAGTGGAACCGTGTTTTTTGGTCTGAAGAGTCCACATTTCAAATAGTTTTTGAAAAACAAAGCCACTGTGTTATCCGGGCCAAAGAGGAAAAGGACCATCCAAGCTGTTATCAGCGTCAGGTCCAAAAGCCAGTGTCTGTATGGGTCAGGGGTGTGTCAGTGCCCATGACGTGGGTAACTCGCACATCTGTGAGGGCACCATTAATAAAGACAGATATGTACACATTTTGGAGCAACATATACTGCCATCCAGCGCTGTCTTTTCCAGGGACGTCCCTGCATTTTCCAGCAGGACAACTTCAAATCACATACTGGCCGGATCTGAAGTGCATGTCTGTGTGAGCAGAGAGTGCGGGTGCTAGATTGGCCTGCCTGCAGTCCTGAACATCTCCAGTTGAGAATATGTGGCGCATTATGAAGCACCATAAGGCAACGAAGACCCCGTACAATTGTGCAGCTGAAGACCTGAATAATGGATGAATGAAGGAAAATTCCACTTTCTAAACTTAACAAACTTGTGTCTTCAGTGCCCAAATACTTAATAAGTGTTATTAGAAGAAATGGTGATGTTACACAGTGGTAAACACTCGACTGTCTCAACTTTTATGGAGTGTGTTGCAATCATCTGATTTGAAATTACTGTACATTAAAAAAAAAAAACAATGAAATACACAAGGTAAAACATCATATAATATGTAATTGTAGTGCTTTCAATATAGCAAAGGGTGATTATAATTTACAAATCACTCCTTTTTGTTTTTATTAGCATTTTTCATACTGTCCCAACTTTTTCGGAACTGGGGTTGTATGCTATTCACATATTAGTATGATAGCTCTATACTTTAAATAAAATCATAAAGTAGATGTCTTTTTATTTCTCCAAATAAAATAGAGAAACATCTGAGAGAGATATTTAAAAGGTTTAGTTCACCCAAAAAACAAACAAGCTCTTTTAAAAGTCACCATGATGGTCAAGCCCCAAAGAGAGCTTGACCGTCACCATTACAGTATCATAAAAGTACTACATGCAAGTTCTGTCCCATATTCCAAGTCTTCTAGAGTAGCTTTGTTTGAGGAACAAACTGGAATTTAAGTCGTCATTCATTGATTTTCACCTCCACCAAAGCTCGCGTCCAGGCCATGTTTGCATCCAGATTTCAAATCATTTTCAATTTGGATTATAACTCTTAATTCATGGCAGCATGCTGGTTTAGAGAAGCAATCCACATGCATGCATTAATATTGTCTTCGGTGGGTTTAAAGAAGGTTTGGAGTTCTACACAACAAAGTTGAACTTCTTTTGGTGAAGTCTGAGAGTCCCATCACATCAAACTCCATGAGTCTTCGTCCTTTGAAATGGAAATTAGTCTTTACTGTTGTATTCACTGTCATCTTTTATTTTATCTTCTATAGGGGTTCCAAGCATCTGTATGTCCTGCATGTATCACTTTGTCCCATCTCAGCTGTCACATTCACAAAGACATTTATGATTGATAACGTGAACTTTATTGCCTTTATTTTCAAAACCAAACATGCCCCATTTCATGAGCTGATTGACGCTGTGTAAAGAAATCTCAAGAAGATCATCACACTCACCATGTTTTTATATCATTGTGGGGACTCTCCATAGACTTCCATGCATTTTATGGATTTTATACAGATCTAACGATAATTTGTATCCCCTAAACCTCACAGAAACCTTTTTGCAGTTTTACATTTTCAAAAAAAACATCATTTAGTATGTTTAATAAGCCATTTCCCTCGTGGGGACATTTGGTCCCCACAGTGTAACACACACACACACACACACACACATTATTAACTTATTATAATGTTGATTACCACAAAAATTAATTTTGACTCATCCCTACAAATCTGTGTTCCGGTGAGACACTTACAATGGAAGTCAATGGGGTAAATTTTTGGAGGGTTTAAAGGCAGAAATGTGAAGCTTATAATTTAATAAAAGCACTTACATTAATTCTTCTGTTAAAACTTGTGTAGTAATTGATTGCTGTTATGTTGATTAAGCTGTTGTTTTTACGACCGTTTTAGTGTTTATGACGTTACGTCGTCATGGCAACAAAGTTGTAAAATTGTCTATAACTTTCCACAGATGTGGTTAGTAAGTGATTTAATCACAGTAAAATCATGTTAACACACATATTGTTTATGTCTTGTGTCTATACTTTTGAAACAGTGAGTATTTTAATGTTTACAGATTGACCCCATTGACTTCCATTGGAAGTGTCTCACTGGAACACACATTTGTGCTTTTTTAAAGAAAAGGGGGGACGAGTCAAAATTAATTTTTGTGGTAATCAACATTATGCCACAAATGCTGTTGATTGAGCTTAACTTGTACTGAACCCGGAATATTCCTTTAAAGCATTTATCTAAAAAAAAATAAATAAATAAAAAAATATTTAGAAATAAACAAAGCCATGTACGATTTGCATTCATGATGTCACTGTATTTCAAAATCTCGGTTTCACCTGTCCACACATATCACGGAAAACTGCATTATGAAAAGTCTCAGCCAGCGACCACAGAAACCGGTTTTCTTTTGAAAACGCATTTATTTATCTGTATGTTAAAGGAGCGTTTAAGGTGGCTGCACAGGCAAGCACAAATATTGTGTTCATTCAATCTCCTTTTTCGCTTGAATCAGCACTCAAGAAGAAAACTAAACCCAGTTATGCTTACATATGCTGTTGCAAACTGATGGTGTTAAAAATGGCTGAATGCCCATTGACGGATGCAGAATAGTTTCATAAATGAATTATTTCTTGCCATTTCTGTGAAAACTGATTTGATTAATTTATTAAATGCTTTGCAATTGGGGACTAATTATAACCACTTAAAGCATGATTTGCATGAGCTATTTGGACTTCAAACTCCTTCAGAGAATTGTTGTACTGCATCCCTGGAATCTTTTAGCACTCAAATTAAATTGGGCTAACGGATCCCAAATATCATCTTTGGAAGAACTCTCATTGATTTTCCATCTGCAAAGCATGTTTTGGAGAGATGACCTATTACAGTGCAAATGCAGGTGGTCTCTCAAGCTGTTTCATTGACAGAGCTCGACTAATTTCCTCCCAGCAAACACCTCTTTCAGACACCAGTCAGCAGGGCTCAGGTCGTACGTGTCAGTCTGAAAGGATTGTGTGTCTTTGTGTTGACGTTTATTCCAAATGTCTCTCCTTTAATGTCTCTGATTTGCTTTCGGCCACTGTGTAACAGATGCTTGTAGTCATTTGCATCTGTCTTGCATGCACAAGAGAATGCAAGACCCTGATGCAGGTTTTAAATGACATGAGGTTGATTAAATAATGACAGAATATTCATGTTTTGGTGAGTCTTTGTAAATATGAATCAAGAGAGACATTTCACATGGCATGCATAACTTTATCGCTATTGTCTGCAAATTATTGCTCCCTTATGACATTAACACATCTTCCCCTGAAAGGAATGAGATGATTTCAGGTCCTGACGACAGGTAAAGTAATTTAGCGCAAAACAGTTTTCAGGCTTTGACATTTGAATGTCGCTTATCTACACGTGTGAAACAAAGACTGCTCATATTCATGCTAATTTCGTCATGTTAGTGATCCTCATACCTATTTAAATTCCCTGGCATGGTGATTACATACAAATGTCCCTAGTAAGACATATTAACCTTTACAACTGTGACGAAAGAAACCTTGGTGCTTTACCTTCTCGTTCCTAATAAACAATTGCCATGCAGCCTTTAGGAAACTGTAGGGATGCGTCTACGGCACACATGAGTGATTAACCTTTTCCAAACGTCAGCTGTGGGACGGGAAATGTCGCTCGACTGTAGAGTGTCCTATAGAGTCGGTTAATCATTCGATTCATTATTGCCCCTTGATTCTCCACGTAAAAGGTGTACCGTTACGAATGCAACAAAAGATGGGACAACTCTCGTACTTATTTACTAAAGGTAATGGAAATTCATTTTCTCACCCTCATATTGGTTTCAAAACGTGAGAGATTTGATGCCAGTGACACCAAACGTCTTCGTTTCTAGTGCGTCTTGTACCTTAAATGTGACGTGGCACGTTTGAATATACACATGTGTAAATTAAACATGAGAGCTACGCTGAAGGAGAAGATTTTCAGTGAATAACAACTTACATTTTGGACTCTTTCTAACACAAAGCTATTGTGTGACTTTAAAAGAAATATAGAAGTTGTACGGACAACTTTAAGCTGCTTTTTTTGTCATTTTTGGAGCTTGCTGGCCCCTTTGAATGCTTTAATTGTAGGAATCAAGGAGCATGATGAGGGTTATGAAGCTTAATTCTCCATATGTTCCCTAGTAAAATAAGATCTCTGGTGAAAATTACAAGAGGAGACATTCAAGTTTTCTCCTGCATCTCACTTAACAACTCCAGCTCAGTATGGCCTGTTTGTAGACCTATGTGATGAAATGTACTTGGTCTTCAGTCATCACAGATTGACCAAATACAACTATCAATCATCAGAGGCCTATCACCTCATAAAGATCACGAAGACAATCCACACGCACACGATGGAGTGCTTTCATTAATATTTTCAAGCAATGTTGGATTCATAAACACCCACTGCCTCTCTCCAAGTCATAAATGAGATTGAACAGAGATAAAGTGTGTTCAAAAGGTATTTCCAGACCCAACTCAAACATCTGACACCGGATAAAACTCACATCAAATGTTCCCTAAACGCTGTATGTAACCTTTTCACCCACTTCAGATTTGACAACATTTGACTCAACATTTGAGAGTGACTGAAGTATTAAAGTCTTTCCTGACCGTTTACCTGCTGACACTAATGTTCAGCTGACCAGCAGAGCCGGTGAAATAATCACGTTTGGGAAATTTTTCCCACGTTCCTCAATAACCCCTGCAAATTCCCTTCCAATCCTGAGCATTCAGTGAAAGGCCTATACAAACCTGCAGGTCACTGTCCCCCCCTCAAACACATCACAGTCAAGTGCACTTCTCTCCACACAGATGTTGTGAGAATGAGAACAGCTTTGAGTTAGAGGATGAAACCCAATTAAACTGACACACCGGTAGAGAGATAGTGTTATGACCCATGTAATCGGAAAAAAACTTTTGACTGTGAGTCAGAGGATTTCCATCTGTGAATGTGGAGTTACTCAGAGCGAGACAAATGGGTCTTTCCTCATCATGGCCTGTTGACTTTGAAATAAACAAGAAAAAGTAATCAGATGTTGCTCATCTCGACTGCTGCATTCAGAGGTAAAAAGAGCAACTTTAAAAATAGTGTTGCTGTGCACTGATTTATCAAGTTTATTGAAAATGAGGACTTGTCATCATTTACTCACCCTCATGTTGTTCCAAACCTGTATGACTACATTTGTCTTGAGGAACACAAAAGGAAATGTTTATCAGATGTTCACGCATCTCTTTCCACATAGCTATCTAGCTGAAAAATTATTTTTATGTGGTTCATTGTACCCATCGCGTCAGTTTCCTGGAGCGCTACACCAACAATGACTTTCATTCACACAAATCACAAGTAAAGCGGCAGATTATCAGTTCATAAACGCTTACTTTTTACCCTGTTCCTCACACAATGCTATCTTTTGACATCTAAACACTTTTACTATAGTGCATGACTCATTTTAACGTTTGCATTACATAATCAACTACATTTACAAGCTTGTTCGATTGTGATTAAATTGCACGGTAGCTCGACTGATAGAGCGTTGCACTTGTGATGTAAAGGAGCAGAGTACGAGTCCTGAAGAGCACGCAAGTCCACACGTGAACCCAAAGTATCATAGAAGCACCCAAAAATGACGTGGTTGCGTTTTTCATCTCACATTTGCTTTTTCTGACACTATCGGTTAGGTTTAGATTCAAGGTTTAGGATTGGGAGGACGGTTTCGTTGATTTAAAACTTGACAGAGTATAAACCTGTTTGAGAGAACATTTTACTCACATTGAGCAACACTCAGTGGACATTATACCTCAGAACTGCCACGATACGTGCAAGGAACCACATAACATCATTTTGAAAAAGATGCCACAGTCACGTAATTGTCATGAGATCAGGCTGGCTATATTCCATTTCTTTAGTGTTGTGTGAGCCAGATTTAACTTGTTATTAACTGATAATCTTCCATCTTGAGATTCAAAAATTGCTCCTTGATGCACCATGCAGGTTTGACGTTAATGGTGACACACGACAGTAGTTCATTGTCAGTCGGATTACACAAAAATGTGCGTAACATTTGAGAGCTGCAGCAGAAGGGACTTGGAATATATTGTATACCACATGTGTCATATGGACTACTTTTATGGTACTTTTCATATCACATATATTGTCAATTACTGTTTGAAAGTATTTCTTATCTGTCCTCTGATGGTTGTGGAACATTGGCTACAGAAAAGTTTCTAAAGGTGATACTGAACACCTGCAAATGAACAATGCGTCGACCACGGGTCAGTCAGGTGCAATAAATCTTCATCTTAGCAGCACACTGACAGGGTTTCAGGATCAAAGCGGGGCCACAACTGACCAAACCAGCAGAACCAGGGTCATCTTCAGCCGAGGAGACGGAGAGTTAATGCCCTTCATGTGTCCTTCTCTTCTTCGGTACAGAAGCTTTATTGGGAAATTTATGAAGCCTGTCAGTTTGAAGAAACAGAGGAGAAACCTTTTATGCTGATACGATACGCACTTCTGTATTTATAGCTGTCCTTAAGCAATAATAATAATAAAAAAGTATCGTAAATTCATTTTGTGAGTTTTTAGCATTCAAATTAAAATTACAATATCATTGCAGTGTTGTAATAGCCTTTGGGTAAACATGAAAACATAAAACCACACTAACATACATTGAGACAAGTGGGATTTTAACTGAAAGGCTGAACAGTGTTCACAGGACAGGAGTATTTTTCATAAATGTCAGGTTGGGGCAAGTAATGTTTAAAATACAATGTTGTACTTGTGTACAACCCATTAATTACACTGTTGTTTTGCTGAAAAGCTTATAGGTTCTTTAATGGCCCACTGTGACAACATGCCCCACCAAAGGGCTCAATGCATTTACTTTTAAAAATGTGCATAAAGCTCAGCGGATAAAAGTACTTTTTAAATGTAAAAATTCCTATTAATGTAGAGCCAGTCTTCTCAAGATCAAATTAATAAGGCATTACAAATGCATATAAAATGCATCTTTTATTCACAATTCCATATTTGCTTGTTCTTTACAACAAGATGTGTTTTCTTGCGCCATACTGGACAAAGTTGTACAATTATAACTTTTCTTAGTAAGTATGCATTTACCTTTTAAAATTTGTATCAAGTTCATTTTTAGCCTATTTTTTAAAGTAAAAATTCCTTTTACTTTCGAGTCTGTCTTCTCAGCAGACAATCATGGTTACATTATGATGTATCTTTTATATACATTCTATACTTGCATGTTCTTCTCAAAGAAATCTATATATATTTTTTTCTTTCTCAGTTTTGCAGTCGGTTGCATTATATTGGCGTGCAGAAATCCCCAGTGATATTGCAGCCTGTGTTCAGTGTTCTCCAGAGTCTCCAGTGCTGCATCGACAGACGCGCGCGCGCGGAGTGAAAAGACGATCGGTGTAGTATCGACAAAATGCACAAAATCGGTCAGCAGTCCCGCTTTTGAAGTAAAGCCACAGTTTGGTAGTTCAATGAGGGGAATTAGTGGGATTCTGCACATTGACTCTTCATCAGAATCTCGCAGAGAGACGCGGAGAGCCGCGCGACACATCTGCGCGTTTCTCAAGCCGAATGGATGAAAAGCGCGTGGAGCGACCTGTCAGAGACGCACCGGCCTCGAGGAGTTTCACGCGCTGAAATTATGATGGTGATGATGATGAAGGCTGTTACGTGGCTGCCCTGACCCGTGATGAGGATAGCCTATATAAAGCCCTACATCCTAAGATTCCACTCAGGAGCTCCACGCACACTCCACGGACAAGTCCACGGACGTACCCACTTTATTTCGGGACGTGCACGCGTGGATTTGGCGGTTATGGACTGCTGATGTTATAAAGGGAATGCACTAAAATGGTCATCATATAATAAAGACACCTGTGCATTGAAAGACTGGATTTGTGATGCACGCAGACTTTTATCATATGTAATGTGCATTGCACTTTATTCCTCTGGTAGGCTACTTTTTGTTCACTTTCACTCTTTTGAGGAGAGATGGAGTCGTTTGAGGTGCCAGTTAACGGGGTCTCTCACACTGAAGATCCGTTCTCTGGACCACTGTCATTTATTGCGCCCTGGAACTATCACTTCCTGGCTGCGTTGATGTTCATAGTGACCACATTGTCTCTCTCCGAGAACTTTGCGGTGATGTTGGTGACATTCAGGTTTAAACAACTGAGGCAGCCTTTAAATTACATCATTGTCAACTTATCTCTGGCAGACTTTCTTGTGTCATTGACTGGAGGGACTATAAGTTTTCTGACTAATTACCACGGCTATTTCTTCTTGGGTAAATGGGCTTGCGTTTTGGAGGGGTTTGCTGTCACCTTTTTTGGTAAGTAAAGACATACATTAAAGTATGATGTTTATAGGTCGTGAACTTTCCAAATGTATCGAAGACTGATTATGAACAACATTTCAACATCCCGCATGCATGACAAATGTTACACTGATTCCGTTTGGCAGATATAGAATACACCAGACAGGAAAACATGACTATAAATGCAATACATTTGAAGGGAAAGTAAGATGTTAATTTTGAAGTTACATTATTGGGGTCTCTGGGAGCTGAAAAATAAAGACAGTAAAGTCAATCAAACAGAGCACGAGGGTTAATGTCATTAAATATTATAGCACCAAAGTGTATATCAACAAAACATTAGCAATTCAGACAAATTACCAATGCAATTGTATTAAACACTATAATGTAAAGTGTGAACCTGGTGGATGGCTGCTCTCATCACACTTTAAAAAACTGCAGGTGTCAGTGTTCATCATTCATGCACTCCAAAATAAATAAATAAATAAATAAAAATAAAGAAATAAATAAACAATAAAAAAAGAATAAATAAATTTAAAAAATAGCCTATTAATTAGCTTTTTTTTTATTTATTTTTATTTTTATTTATTTATTTTTTTTAGATTTACACATTACATTTTTTTTGACCATTTCATATCAAATTGTGCAATGTTTAACAAAATAAAATAAATAAAACTCAAAGTGTTGTTTTTATTTAATAAGGCGAAATTGTTTATTTTTTAAATTGTATTAAATATTACTCAATTCAATTTGATGGAATTTTGTTATGAAATTGAAATGAGTAATTTTTTATTTATTTATTATTATTATTATTATTTTACAGTACTATCATTCGCTTCCATTGTGTTTTTTAAAGGTAATATCTATGTGTAAATTGAAACAACATTATTAGTGACAAAGTTTTCTCATGGCAATGAGAGTTTCCACAGTTATCATGTATGTAGTTCACACATACAGGTGCATCTCAATAAATTAGAATGTCGTGGAAAAGTTCATTTATTTCAGTAATTCAACTCAAATTGTGAAACTCGTGTATTAAATAAATTCAGTGCACACAGACTGAAGTAGTTTAAGTCTTTGGTTCTTTTAATTGTGATGATTTTGGCTCACATTTAACAAAAACCCACCAATTCACTATCTCAAAAAATTAGAATACATCATAAGACCAATAAAAAAAACATTTTTAGTGAATTGTTGGCCTTCTGGAAAGTATGTTCATTTACTGTATATGTACTCAATACTTGGTAGGGGCTCCTTTTGCTTTAATTACTGCCTCAATTCGGCGTGGCATGGAGGTGATCAGTTTGTGGCACTGCTGAGGTGGTATGGAAGCCCAGGTTTCTTTGACAGTGGCCTTCAGCTCATCTGCATTTTTTGGTCTCTTGTTTCTCATTTTCCTCTTGACAATACCCCATAGATTCTCTGTGGGGTTCAGGTCTGGTGAGTTTGCTGGCCAGTCAAGCACACCAACACCATGGTCATTTAACCAACTTTTGGTGCTTTTGGCAGTGTGGGCAGGTGCCAAATCCAGCTGGAAAATGAAATCAGCATCTTTAAAAAGCTGGTCAGCAGAAGGAAGCATGAAGTGCTCCAAAATTACTTGGTAAACGGGTGCAGTGACTTTGGTTTTCAAAAAACACAATGGACCAACACCAGCAGATGACATTGCACCTCAAATCATCACAGACTGTGGAAACTTAACACTGGACTTCAAGCAACTTGGGCTATGAGCTTCTCCACCCTTCCTCCAGACTCTAGGACCTGGGTTTCCAAATGAAATACAAAACTTGCTCTCATCTGAAAAGAGGACTTTGGACCACTGGGCAACAGTCCAGTTCTTCTTCTCCTTAGCCCAGGTAAGACGCCTCTGACGTTGTCTGTGGTTCAGGAGTGGCTTAACAAGAGGAATACGACAACTGTAGCCAAATTCCTTGACAAGTCTGTGTGTGGTGGCTCTTGATGCCTTGACCCCAGCCTCAGTCCATTCCTTGTGAAGTTCACCCAAATTCTTGAATCGATTTTGCTTGACAATCATAAGGCTGCGGTTCTCTCGGTTGGTTGTGCATCTTTTTCTTCCACACTTTTTCCTTCCACTCAACTTTCTGTTAACATGCTTGGATACAGCACTCTGTGAACAGCCAGCTTCTTTGGCAATGAATGTTTGTGGCTTACCCTCCTTGTGAAGGGTGTCAATGATTGTCTTCTGGACAACTGTCAGATCAGCAGTCTTCCCCATGATTGTGTAGCCTAGTGAACCAAACTGAGAGACCATTTTGAAGGCTCAGGAAACCTTTGCAGGTGTTTTGAGTTGATTAGCTGATTGGCATGTCACCATATTCTAATTTTTCGAGATAGTGAATTGGTGGGTTTTAGTTAAATGTGAGCCAAAATCATCACAATTAAAAGAACCAAAGACTTAAACTACTTCAGTCTGTGTGCATTAAATTTATTTAATACACGAGTTTCACAATTTGAGTTGAATTACTGAAATAAATGAACTTTTCCACGACATTCTAATTTATTGAGATGCACCTGTATGTTTGAGATATCTCCACAAATCTGTTTTCTGTGTCATAGAGTGTAGCATCTGTAATGACTGATTTGAATCCAAACATCTGTGATGGGCTTCATTTTTGAAAAGGGGATCATCCCATTTTCAGCAAAGTAATTGATTGTTTAATCCAGTTTGACTGATTGGATTCATGCATCTTTCTCTGAGCTCTGACAAATAGACATGTGTGTTTTATTACTTCTAATAGTACATTACCTTGTTGGCCGGATGACTGAATTTTATGATTTATGATTTTCTTTCTCTTTAGCAAATTTGGTCTGGAGTACATTACCCACCGTAAACCATTTTTGCTTCTACTGTACTTCCAGTGCTTCAACACAAGGTTGGAAAAGAATGTTTGGAGGTTTTATACTGTATAAACTCAAAACTGTAATCAATTAAGTGACAGATAAACCATTCATGATTATCAACAGTTTCACCCGAGTAAAAGGTTCAAAGCACATGCTGTTTGCCATGTGTCATTCTGAGATTATGATATTAAACTGAGATCAGGATGCAGCAGATGTCACTTACTGTTAAGTTGTGGACAGTATATAATCACTGCACTGACACGTGGACAATTACATATCATGTGGACATATCATTAGTGTTCATTAATGGTCAATTATGTAACCACTGGTGACAAGAGGCTCAGTTCCTGAATAAAGATGTTATGATAGAAATATCAAACAACAGTGACACATATTATGAATGCTTACAATTTCAGTTAATAGTTGTTTTTGTCACAAAATCATGGAATATCACCATTCTATATGTACATTTCATTTTGTATAGCTGCCCCAGATTCTTGAGCATGCTACAGGTAATTTTTGAGAACTTAAATAAAGTATGAATATTTAAAAATTTGTGACAAAATTATAAATTAAGGAAATTAATTTTCATCCGAAGTAGCTCCTGAATGTTTCATATGAGACTTTGGCATTAAAATGGACTTTTTGTGACAAAAAAATGGTGTTTTGACTGTGATGAATTACTGTGAACCAACGCACTCTCACGGCGAAATCGTCAGGATTCGTACAACCTTTCTAAATTTGGCTAATTCGCAATATCGTGCGACTGCGCTCGTACGAGTTTCACTACAACCAATGACATCGGACATCGTTTCTATCTAACACTGTACTGATTGGTTAAGTTTAGATAAGTGGTTTGGGTAAGGGCGTAATATTAATAAGTATGTCCTTAACGCCTCGTGCGCGGAACTCACACTTCCGCATTACACATCCGGGAATTTGCACGTGATGAAGTCGTACGAGTTTATGCAAACACCATCATGTGAGACCATATGAAATAGCCAACTCGTAAATTATGTACGTCTTTTCATGAGATCAGGTTGATTATAACAGTTGTGCAAAAGTTAGTTCCGTTCCTCTAATTTGATTGGACAAGCATTGATCCAAGAGTGTCGATATTTAGAATAACAACACGGCGTGTCTGCAGCATTCCATACTGGCTGTATGTTTGCGTGTTACATCCTGCTTTGGCTTTGTTTGAAACTATTTTCATAAGTGGAGCAAAAATAGACCAAAAAAGACTTCTTTGAAAAAGAACAGAGACAAGTTGAAGCGGAACAAACACGACCCAAGTTTTCCAGCGCACGAGAGCACTTTATAAACGCTTCAAAGAAGATCATAATAAGCACACAGATTAATGTGGAGCGGTTGCTGAATCAGGTGCGTTGACAGAGGGCGTGTGCTGTTTGATGCGCGAGAGTTGTTTCTCTCCAGCACATCACTTACATTTTACTGCTATTTTCCATGTTTTATAATGTATACATGTCATCAAGGGCACAGCAGCCGCGGGGGACATGGGGGACACGTCCCCTGCACTCTTTAAAAAGGTGATTTGTTCCCCCCGCACTTTTTCAAGGTAAACCCATACTGAGTCCAAATGGTGGATTTGTTTACAGTATTCTTTGCATTTTGTTACATTAGGCTGATTGAGTAACCATCCATCCAATCACAGGTGAGTTTCATGAGCCAAAACAACCCTTACATAATAGTCCGTCAGTCAGACAGTCTAATGCTCATTTATCGGCATTGATGTTGATCTAAATGAATAATCTAGAGATGAGGAACACACAAATGAGTGTTATTTATCGGCATATGATTCTTGATTGGCAGATTTATGTGAAATGCACTGCAGCAAAAACAAAAAAAGGACAATCCTTCTTTTAAGCACACGTTAGTGGAGTTTATATCAGCGCATGAGTCTTCATTAAGTTGTGCTTTTTACATTATGTTTGTGAGGTAATAGTTTAATCGGTTCTTTTGGCCAATTTAAGCAGATCGGTGTTAAATATGTAAAGCTATTTTTAATATCAGCTCCTGTTTTTTAACTATGTTGGTGTGCAGTCGACAAAATGCTGTGTTCTTAGAACACTTACGCATAGTGAATAGAACTGTAGACACGCTTTTTTATACATGAAAACGTACGGACGTTATTGAAACTCATTAGAATTATTATAAGACCATTAATGTTGTCTTTTGATAAAAGTCGTGCTCAGCAGCTCACAAACTATAGGGAAATGGTAGATTTGCTTTGTTCTTATAATGCTTGAAACTTCTACTTTGTAGGTCTGTAGACATACACATTTTAAAGGATTAAAATGTACTTTTGATCGTTGATTCAGTTGTCTCAGTGACTACTGTAAAATATTAACACTGCACTGTAAGTGCTGGGTTTGTGCGACAAACTTGTGCAACATCATTCCTCGATTTCAGTTTCAGTGCAATCAATCGTGCAGCTTTCATGGATGTTACACTGATGCCTCGGAGGTCTAATTGTGTCAGTTATTAAAGTGTTTCAGATGATTTCTCCTCATCATGTGAGCACATGTAATACAATAAGTACCGGAAAGAGACTTCAGAGCGATAGTGAATCTGCACTGCGTTTACAGATGATTGTACTATATAAACTGGATGCAATGCTGAATATAACGTATAAGGGTCTTGATATTTGGTAGTCCTAATAATGCCAAATGTAATGATTTCACAAGTAAATTTATACAAAGGCAACCATAATTTTACTGGATAAGCAAACACATACTGTATTTTTTAAAAAGAATAGTTTAGACAAATGGTATCAGTGACAATGCTATTTTAAAATCTACAATATTGATTTTGTATTCACCCTTTTTTCGCCCCAATTTGGAATGCCCAATTCCCAATGCACTCTAAGTCCTTGTGGTGGCGTAGTGACTCGCCTCAATCTGGGTGACGGAGGATGAATCTCAATTGCCTCCACGTCTGAGACCGTCAATCCGTGCATCTTATCACGTGGCTTGTTGAGCGCGTTACCGTGGAGACGTAGCGCGTGTGGAGGCTTCATGCTATTCTCTGCGGCATCCACGCACAACTCACCACACGCCCCACCGAGAGCGAGAACCACATTATAGCGACCACGAGGAGGTTACCCCATGTGACTCTACCCTCCCTAGCAACCGGGCCAATTTGGTTGCTTAGGAGACCTGTCTGGAGTCACTCAGCACGCCCTGGATTCAAACTCACGACTCCAGGTGTGGTAGTCAGCGTCAATACTCGCTGAGATACCCAGACCCCTGGATCATTTTACTCTTTAATAAACAGAACTTTTTGTTAAGTTTAACAAGTAATGAAATCCTTACGCCCTTTATCATTTCTGCTTTTAATAAAACCATATTTGAATAAAATACAAGAAATAAAATGTAGTTTTTTAACCCGATTAATCGAACAAATAATCGAAGATTAATCAATTATCAAAATAATCATTCAGTTCCAATTTTAATGTTTTACAGATTGTCCCCATTGACTTCCATTGCAAGTGCCTCACTGTAATCCAGATTTGTGCTTTTTTTAAAGGAGGGATGAGTCAAGATTAATTTTTGTGGTAATCAACATTATGATACAAATGCTGTCGATTGAGCTGAACTTGTATTGAACATATCAAACTCTTATATCTAAAATTAACCTTAACACTTGGAATTTGTATTTCATGAAGATTTCATGAAGAAACATACACTATATTGCCAAAAGTATTCGCTCACCCATCCAAATAATTGAATTCAGGTGTTCCAATCACTTCCATGGCCACAGGTGTATAAAATGAAGCACCTAGGCATGCAGACTGCTTCTACAAACATTTGTGAAAGAATGGGCCGCTCTCAGGAGCTCAGTGAATTCCAGCGTGGTACTGTGATAGGATGCCACCTGTGCAACAAGTCCAGTAGTGAAATTTCCTCACTACTAAATATTCCACAGTCAACTGTCAGTGGTATTACAACAAAGTGGAAGCGATTGGGAATGACAGCAACTCAGCCACGAAGTGGTAGACCACGTAAAATGACAGAGCGGGGTCAGCGGATGCTGAGGCGCATAGTGCGCAGAGGTCGCCAACTTTCTGCAGAGTCAATCGCTACAGACCTCCAAAGTTCATGCGGCCTTCAGATTAGCTCAAGAACAGTGCGTAGAGAGCTTCATGGAATGGGTTTCCATGGCCGAGCAGCTGCATCCAAGCCATACATCACCAAGTGCAATGCAAAGCGTTGGATGCAGTGGTGTAAAGCACGCCGCCACTGGACTCTAGAGCAGTGGAGACGCGTTCTCTGGAGTGACGAATCACGCTTCTCCATCTGGCAATCTGATGAACGAGTCTGGGTTTGGCGGTTGCCAGGAGAACAGTACTTGTCTGACTGCATTGTGCCAACTGTGAAGTTTGGTGGAGGGGGGATTATGGTGTGGGGTTGTTTTTCAGGAGCTGGGCTTGGCCCCTTAGTTCCAGTGAAAGAAACTCTTCAGCATACCAAGAGATTTTGGACAATTCCATGCTCCCAACTTTGTGGGAACAGTTTGGGGATGGCCCCTTCCTGTTCCAACATGACTGTGCACCAGTGCACAAAGCAAGGTCCATAAAGACATGGATGAGCGAGTTTGGTGTGGAAGAACTTGACTGGCCTGCACAGAGTCCTGACCTCAACCCGATAGAGCACCTTTGGGATGAATTAGAGCGAAGACTGCGAGCCAGGCCTTCTCGTCCAACATCAGTGTCTGACCTCACAAATGCGCTTCTGGAAGAATGGTCAAAAATTCCCATAAACACACTCCTAAACCTTGTGGAAAGCCTTCCCAGAAGAGTTGAAGCTGTTATAGCTGCAAAGGGTGGGCCGACGTCATATTAAACCCTATGGATTAAGAATGGGATGTCACTTAAGTTCATATGCGTCTAAAGGCAGATGAGCGAATACTTTTGGCAATATAGTGTATTTCACATATACAGTATATATGTAATGTGTAGTTCACTCTTCTCTGGTGTTACAAAGAGTTGGTGTTTTTACACTTGGTTCGTCCCATATGTGAACACACCAAACTATCTCAGACCCTTTAAAGCGGACTGAGCACGGTTCGCTTGCAGCCTTTGGTTCGGTTCGCTAATAACATGCATTGTGAACAAAAAGTGCTCCGGGCTCACTTGATTTTCCCACTTGCGTAATGCCAAACATGTTTGGTTCTGACAGGTTCCCGTACGCAGGAAAGAACAATTAGAACACGGGAGAGACCAGATGGAGACATGACGAGCCGCTTGCATTGTTTCTATGGAGATGACAGCGTGAGAAGCACATTAAACTATTGTAAACTGCACATGAAATGAACTCAAAGGTCTTTTAGTGTTCTGTGCAAATGAAGATTCGAGGGTTTAACCGGAGGCCTTAAAAAGCCACATGAAAGTTAAGAAATTGTTTTCTATGAATGGAACTAACCCAAGGCTGTCAGTGATTAAACATTAATTGTAATTAATCTTATTGTTTGTCATTAATAAGACTAATCTACCATGATTGAATGTTGAATTTTGCCTTTAAATCCAGTATTTTCTATATAAAAATACAATGCATTCAGTTCTGTTGCATTACTTTTCTCTTTCAATGTATAAACAATATGTAATAATACAGAATTACATAATATTGATGCCAAAGATCAATAAAAGTTCTTATGCTGCTTATTTGTTTTCAGAGAATTAAGCATGTTTATATTATCTTATAAGTTATTATGTAGAGCTCTTTGTATTCTTAACATTGAATATAGCCCTAAATAATCATACTAATTATAATAAATACGATATTTTTTTAAGTGGGCTCAGTCCCACCGAGTGTGAATGCAAAACGGGCTGAGACCCCGTAACTGGTAAAGTGGTCCACTTTTTGGTCCACTTAAATTAGGGTGTGAGTTTGGTTGTTTTAAAGAGGTCTCAAGTGTGAAAACACCCTTCTCTGGTTTAGTTTCCTGTGTCTTTGCAATTCATCAGGTATCGTGGCGCTGTGGTCTCTGGCGGTTCTGGCATTTGAGCGGTTCTTCGTGATCTGTCGGCCACTGGGGAACATTCGTCTAAGAAACAAACACGCGGCACTCGGTCTGCTGTTTGTCTGGACTTTCTCTTTCATCTGGACCATCCCGCCGGTGTTAGGTTGGAGCAGCTACACCGTCAGTAAGATCGGCACCACCTGTGAGCCCAACTGGTGAGTACCAATACAAACTCATACCTAAATTTGCCTGATCATTCATTCTCATGCAGTATTCATTCACACACAAAACAGCTTTACATAAATATGAAAAAAAAAAATTTTTTTTTGAAGTCCTGCCCTCTGAATAATTTAATCAGCTTCAAATGCCAATATATGTGGAATAAATTACTAATTTCTTGTTTCTGCAAAAAGACAGCCATATTAAGAGATGATAACCCTTTTGCAGGTACGATCAAACCGGTGTGATCTGCGTTCATGCTGCTGTTTACCAGCAAAATCGGTTGTCATAATAACTGAAGCTGTTGTCATAATGAACCAGCTGCTCAAATAGTCTTTTCAACATCACAATATGTTACAAACTTTCAAACAATCACTAAATAAAAGTATAAAGCCGTTACCGTCAGAGCGCACTGTTTAGATGCAGCGCTGCGGCAATGTTTTCTGACATCAAAGAATATACAAACTAGTCAGTCCCAGCAAGTGCATTCACGATTGCATCTTATCTATCATAATCAATGATTATAAACATCTAATAACCACTTTATATGTTTGATAATATATAATCTGACCTTCAGTGCACCCGCTGTAATACAATCTGTCCTCCAATGTATCTGCTGTGAAGTGTAAGGTAAGATTTATTTTAATTACAGTGCGCATCAAAGAACTCACGCTGGGAGATCCATCAATAAAGCTGAAGGGAATAATTTATACCCTTGTCCACCACTGTCACCAAACAGAATTGCAAAAATAATGATTATATCCAAATAGGTTTCCTGAACACTCTCCCTGTCTCCCATTGGCCGAGCATACAGATTGTCCCGCCCCAAACACATCTCATTAGTTAAAGGAAGTCAAAGATACCGTATCGGGTTGGTCCGTACGCTCAAACAAACAGAGCTCAGAGTCACTCTTTTTAGGTAATTCAACTGTGACAAATGGCTTATAGTTGACTCTGTACATTAGAAGGAAATATTCCCATACAGAAATCATATATATGACAATATATTTAAAATACATATCATAGGTAACACTTTATAATAAGGTTCCATTTGTTATCATTAATTAACAACATTAGTTAACATGAACAAACAATGAACAATATATTTTACAGCATTTATTAATCTTAGTTAATTTTAATTTTAACATAAGTCGTATTTATTAACATTAGTTAATGCATAAAAAACTTACATGATCTAACAAATAACAACTGTATATTTATTAACTAACATTAACAAAGATTAATAAATGCTGTAAAAAAATATATTGTTCATTGTTAGTTCATGATACCTCATGCATTAAAAATGTTAACTGTATTTTTCCACATAATAGTGGAATTGAAGTTAATTTAATTATGCCCAAATACATAAACTATAATTTATATGTATGTTCATACATGGCTATCTATCAGATATCTGTAAAGGATTTTAACATAGAATAAAATTGCACACTTCAGCTTTAACTCTTCAGACTTTTGCTATTTAAAGGGATTTTTGTTATGCCAGGTGCAGAGTAATAATATTCTAACACATATATATATATATATATATATATATATATAAATTTTTAAATAGTCAAATCACCTTCTCTCAAATCAAACACTGAATTTACTTGAAGAATACCTTGAGATGTCAATGTTCAATGTTTCTTAATCAGATAGTCCAAACAAAAAAGTAAACAAAAGTGCTCGAGTCTACTGACTTTGATATCAAATGGACCTGATAATTCTGGGGTTAAAAAGAGGCTAAAATAAATATTAAATATAATGTTTGTATTAAGCAATTTTTTCATGGAAAAGTATGCAAAAATGTTTCCTACTCCCTTAAAAATATTAATGAAATAAGTGTCCTGAGATATCTCACCACTCTCTGTGACATCTGTAGACTTTAGCCCTATTCGGACGGCAATTATTTAACATGGGGACGTGAGGTAATTCCAGCATTACAGGGGGTAGTCAGTGATTTTACTGCCATCCGAATCTGAAATGTCTGTGTTTTTCTCCCACCTCCTGCGAGAAAATTCCCGGCCAAATTACCTACTGTTTTTGGACAAACACCAAGGTCGTGTGGTCATTTAATTACCGTCCGAATCCACATCTCTGAGTTTAAATCCTTTTTGATCGCTGCTAAGTGCTGTAAGTTTGCGCTGCATGTGGGAACATTTCTGGCGGTCATGGACTGTTGTGAAAGTTGGAGGATTGTGTAACAGAATTTTTTTTAATTTATTTTTTTGATTTTATCCCCTTTTTCTCCCCAATTTGGAATGGCCAATTCCCAATGCGCTCTAAGTCCTCGTGGTGACGTAGTGACTCGCCTCAATCCGGGTGGTGGAGGATGAATCTCAGTTGCCTCCGCGTCTGAGACCGTCAATCCGTGCATCTTATCACGTGGCTTGTTGAGTGCGTTTCCGCGGAGACATAGCGTGTTTGGAGGCATCACGCTATTCTCTGCGGCATCCAAGCACAACTCACCACACGCCCCACTGAGAGAGAGAACCACATTATAGCGACCACGAGGAGGTTACCCCATGTGACTCTACCCTCCCGAGCAACCGGGACAATTTGGTTGCTTAGGAAACCTGGCTGGATTCGAACTCACGACTCCAGGGGTGGTAGTCATTCAAGTTGTTTTAATATGTTTTATGTTTTATTGTACACTTATGCATTTATTGCATCTGTATGCATTCACGTAAGACATAACTGACTGTGTTTACATTCATGAAATGCATCTTACTGTTCATGCACATAGATGCATCACCACATTTATTTAAGATCACTAGTGCTGCGTATTTCCACCTTGTTTTCAATATTTATCGCAGCTTCAGCTCCATGCTGAAAACAAAAATATCAATGGACATTCGGAATGACCACTATTGAAACACAGCTCAGATTCAAGAAATCTCTTGGTTTTCCCACACACTTTTGGGTCTACCATCTGCGTGGATCATTTGTTCTGTCTGCGAGGTAGCAACACCAGAAGTGTCAGACAAACATGCATGTCTCAACAGGAGTGAAAGAAATGGACTTCCTGAAGAGAGTCAGCGGTTACTGGTGCGCTTGACCACAACTTAAACTGATTCAGAGAAACCTGCTGAGATCAGGGATCTGGAGTTTGAATGAAACACTATGGAAGAGTATGTCAAACTCAAACCAAACACTTTTCAGCTAACCACTAAATGACAGAGTCAATCTTAGACCACTGAGTGAGCAGTAAAATAACTGGTAAAAAATGCGGAACAGACCAGCTGAGAATCATTGCTTTAGACAGAAACGAGATCTTTGCACTCACAGATCTGTCCTTCTGCAGGTACTCTGGAAGCTTCCATGACCACACCTTCATTATCACTTTCTTCACCACCTGTTTCGTTCTTCCGCTGGGTGTGATAATCGTCTGTTACTGCAAGCTGCTCAGGAAGTTGAGAAAGGTCAGTTGCTCCTCAACATCTGCCCTCCGCTGGAGTCAAACTGCTCATTAGACGCCCAACGCGAGTGATCTTGTCATCTTAATGATCCAAATGGGCTTTCCTGGTTCATTTACAACTAATTGACCTCTGATAACCGACAAAGTCTTAAGACAGAAGATAATACTGATCTCGGAAACTCTGAACTCTGAGAAAAATGGAAAAATGGAAGAAATTCAAAGGGATCTTGACAAGTGCAATGGTTTGCACTGTCATTTTTAACCCTATGTTATATTATTGTGCATTTTGCACTGTACAAATTTTCACTGTTCAGCACAGATCATGCACATCTTTGCAGGTGTCAAACTCCCATGGCAGGTTGGGTAATGCCAGGAAACCTGAGCGTCAGGTGACCCGTATGGTGGTTGTGATGATCGTTGCCTTCATGGTGGCCTGGACGCCATACGCTGCATTCTCCATCATTGTGACGGCACACCCCAGCATCCACCTGGACCCTCGACTGGCAGCTATCCCAGCGTTCTTCTCCAAAACAGCCGCAGTCTACAACCCCATCATCTATGTCTTCATGAACAAACAGGTAACACACAAACTGCACTGAATGTGAACAGGATTATAGTGTTCCATATGTGATTAAAAATATAGGCTGGCAACATGAAGGGTGCATGTTTGAACACAAGTATTGGCAACCAATTTAAGACCAACGATCTGTAGAGTTACAAGATCACCATTGTGCATTTGAGCAAAACACTTGAACTAAGTTTACTCCGGAATGACTGTACACACAGGCACTTTAGATGAAATATATAACACATGGTCTCATCTTTTTTATGGTTTTACCAACTCTGAATATAACTGTTGACATGTAGAATCAAAGCACTATATCAGCAGAACCTTTTAGAACTAGTGGCAGAGCCCTATAGGAGCT
The DNA here is from genome assembly GCF_019703515.2 of Myxocyprinus asiaticus. Lineage (NCBI taxonomy): Eukaryota > Metazoa > Chordata > Actinopteri > Cypriniformes > Catostomidae > Myxocyprinus > Myxocyprinus asiaticus. The sequence goes on along the minus strand of NC_059366.1, from coordinate 46,381,935 downwards.
GACCTGTCATGTGCTACATCATCATATGTTATAATAAAAGCAAACAAATGAAGACAACCAGGGTGACAGCGATATATTTATCTTCACCCTTTGACTGGCGTTGTTAGTTGTCAGCAGCGTCTTAAATAATGAATGATTCATGAATTAATTATGAGTAAAAGCATCGAGCTGAACTGACATGCTTGCTCAGATAATACCTGCATTTACCTGTCACTGCCATGGAATATTCCTCTGTTTAAAGGCTCTGTAGCTGCCAAAGCTATCCAGCTAGTCCATAAAATCAATTATTAAAATGCGTGTAAGATGAATGCCATTTATTGGACGGATGTGTGTGCTTGGCAAACTAAAGTGATTTAGTAGACATGCATGCTTAAATTATGATCTGAAGCATAATGTTGCATGAAGATCTCGAGAAACAGCAAGAAAGTTTGCTGTCCCAGTTACAGACCTCCGCTTGTAAATAGGTTACTCTAGCTAAAAAAAACCTTCAAGGTATCAGACAGAAATACCCGGAGAAGACCTTCCTTATGCAAGCCAGACACTTCCGTTTACGATTCAGGTTGTTTTCCCCAAATGTGTCTGAGATCTGCACAGGAAATACAGTTAGTTTATGTATTTAGAGGATCCTAGAGCTGCCATGAAGTGATGATATCGGTTAGCTGGATTTGACATATGACATATATTACTGAAATAAAAAATAAATACATAGCTCAGGCTTAGATCAAACCTGCCGCACTCATAGGGAAAGATTCTGAATTATTGAGCAGCTGTAGGGGTTATTTGATGAAAACTGTGTTTGGCAGCGCAGTGTCGAACCGTCAGACTGTTGAACTGGAGCTGTCAGTTTAGTCACTAGTGTCGGTTCAAGCAGTAAGTTATACAATGACATCTGGATGCTGTCCACACTTGTCATATTGGTCGTATTCAGAAACCTGCTAACAACTGCACAATATTTGCAGAATAACACAACATCTTTAAGATATTGTCTAAATAACTTTGCCCTGACAAATTCATTTGGCATTTGACAGTTATTTGTCCATCTGTTTCAGTTTTTAATTGAAAGTAGGTTATACCATGGTTTATTGACATGTCCCATAGTCTTTTTTGAAGTTTCTTGGAGTGCCATGTAAATACTATGGTGCATTACTATGTTAATCGTTCAGTACCACTACAAATCAAAAGATTGGACACACCAGCTCAATCTTTATTATGACCACATTTTTTCCCCACATTTTAGAATAATATGAATTCTAATGTTGTGTCCGGTCTTTTTTTTAATTATTTATGTTTTTTTTTACTTAATCCAGTTGGAACAAAATTCCTTGACTTTGTTCACATATGGTATCTGAAAACACACACTTTGTTACACTTGTTGTGTTCCCGGTCAAAAATGACCGGCCATTGGAAATGAATGGATTAGACTACAAAGTCCTCGGACATGTGCAACCCCCCCCCCCCCCCAAAACAGACATCGAGTGTTGAGCACCTTCTTGTGCATTGTCTTTCCATGTACACTCTTTGAGGAATATTTCAAGGTCTCCTCATCATATTATGTTGCGTTTGGGCTCGTCTGAATCGGGATAGTCTGCTATAAGTTACAATATGTCATTGTCTATGTTATATGTATGTTTCAGGTAGTAATAAGTGAAAACGTGACAAAAAGACACTGTTTATTATGTTTATGTACGTTTCAGGACGTTTCGAGGAACACCACACCATTTAGAGTGGTGGTGGCATAGTGGGCTAAAGCACAGAACTGGTATGCAGAAGGTTTGCCGGTTAGATCCCCACAGCCACCACCATTGTGTCCTTGAGCAAGACACTTAACTCCAGGTTGCTCCGGTGGGATTGTCCCAGTAATAAATGCACTCTAAGTCACTTTGGATAAAAGCATCTGCCAAATGCATAAATGTTAATGTTTATGTGTGTCTGTGGGGATTTCATACACTAATACAAATGGCCTCTGAGTGAAACAAATTTGCTCATTGCATTCTACTAATTAAAGAGCCCATATTATGCTAATTTACAGGTTCATAATTTTATTTTGGGGGTCTACTAGAATAGGTTTACATGCTTTAATGTTAAAAAAAACAAAAACATAAATTTTCTCATACTGTACATTGCTGCAGCCCCTCTCTTCATCCCTCTGGCTGAAACGGTCTGATTTAGCTCCTGTCTCTTAAAAGCCCCCCTTTCCAAAAAGCCCAGTCTGCTCTGATTGGTCAGCTGGCCTAGTCTGTTGTGATTGGTCAACTGCTTAGAGCGTGTGTCAGAAATGTAATGCCCCTTACCATAATCGAGCTTCAGGCTTCCTGAGCAGCTGTAAACACTATTGTAACTATGGCAACAGTGGCGTCAATTTTGCCGTACCAATTTGAGTCCGATAATGAAAGTTTGGAAGAACAAGCTGATCGACCCGAACCACCTTCGCAAGCACAACTTGAGCAGAACATTTCACAGTGGTAAGTTTTACTTTTGTAGCTTTCTTACAAGTACACTGTTGATTATTGTGAACCTAACAAAGCTTCAAGTAAAAGACACGTAGTGCATCTAAGTTAGTCATCTTTTGCTGGAATGGATGCAGCCGAAATCTTTTCGCCCGCGATATGAATGGAGAACAGAGGCTTACTCCCGGTTAGTGAGTGAGTTAGCCGTGGACTACTGTGGATAGCAGCCGTAACATTACAGCTTGTAATTATATAATTATGTAAGACTCTTGTGATCGACCATTTTGTTACACAGTTTTAGGTAAAAGCCGGCCCACAGCTGAATAGTAAACCCTTACATAGCAAGGTTGTGATCCTGAAGCACCAGATTGTCCCAACAATGTGGGAACTGCACCATCTTTCAGGAGTAACTGTCTTGAAAATCCTGCATTGGTTGTGATTGTACTGCTAAATAATTAAAATAAATTTTAACCACTGATTCTTCAATTCACCTGCCTTTGGAAGTCCAAACACAGAGGTTTTGCTTTCGCAGTGAAGAAAACAGCATCTTCTCGACATGGTGACAACACTAACACAACTCATCCTGTCGGGCCAGCCAAAGTAGCCCTTAGGCGGGCATTATGTAAATGTGTTACATAGTGATGTAGATACTTTACGGAAGAAATGGCTGGACTACAATCCAGCCGTTTCGTGTAGTTCTTGAGCAGTGTTGTCTGTGGGAGAGAATAAATCTCTCCAAAAAGATATATTAGGGCCTCTTTAAGACATTTTCAACTGTATCTTTTTTTGAAATTTTACCAACTCTGAATATAATTCTTGTGAAAACAAATTTGCAAATGATGAGAATGAAGCAGCAAATTATATAATTAAATAATTTGTCAGCAAATTAAAAAGCATTTTTAAAGAAAATTTTTTTCAGACAGGCAAGTGGTTATTAATTGCATTATTATTATTAATATATATATATATATATATTTTTTTATTTTTATTTTTTTTTCACAGGGACTGCCCCCAATGGCTTGGTATAAGCTCAGTTAAATTAATCATTCTATCAATAAAAACATATTTTTAAAAAAGTATGTTCAAAAAAGGAACACAAAACCTGTCATAATTACTAAAAAAGATGCAATATCTTGTGATAATAAATGCAATATCAGAGCTTTATAAACAATCTTAGTGGGCCGGTCATTTTTGACCGGGAACACAAAATGTGTTAGCACAAAACAAACAAACACAAGAGTTAAAGTCATCAAAATTATGAAATAACACAAATGGAAGTACAGAGTTTTGCAGAGACCAAATTTGTAACAAAATCAAAACTATCAAATATTCTGGGGGGTGGTAAGGGGGCAGAAGGTTCTCTTTGTTTTTTTGAGAATTCTACTGGAACATTTGTGTTTTTTTTCATAAAAAAAAAAAAAAAAACAAACAAAAAAATAGAAAAAAAGAAATCTACCATATATTGTATCTTCTCCAAATTTCTCCAAACAATCTTTATGTAGATTACAAGTCTCATGAGCGAAAACGCTACAAAAACATATAATTATGTTTCTTAGGGGCAATCATTGCTGTAGTTTTTGCTTATTACTTCATGAAAAACAAACAGAATATGGAAAATGGCATAACATTACTTACAGCAGATGATCCAGATTAAAACGAGTCCAAGCACAATGTAACGCGGAACCTAGATCTTTAAATAATCCTCACATTGCATACATGAATGACATAAGATGTTAACATGGATTCAACACTAGTTTGTGAGTGAAAATAATGTGCTTTTTGTATTTTAGTTGAGATTTTTCCAGCGTTATGGCACGACTATCCAATCTGTATGTTTTTACCTTTTTCCATGATTGCATGATCGTATTTAATACATTTAAAAAATGAAACTGTCACAAATGAGCGCTGCAATGAGCATCTGTAAATGAAACTGAATACGCGTGTGTATTAACACACACAAACCACCGCTGCACACACAGTCTGGCCTCCCGCATATACAGTATATTACACCATGTATACAGAGCATTGTGTTTGCATCGTGTTTGTATTGTGTGTTTTGTTATCTCAACAAGAGTTGGTCAGATTGTGAAGCCCAGATTCCAAGCTTTTAAACACCTATTTAATAAGCGAGTAGTTTTTAATTCATTTGTGACCAGCTTCAGTTTAAAGGGTTCAAATGCAAAACATTTTTTTAAATGATTAGTTATCAGCATCAGCTCAGAAATTCCATATCGTTGCATCCCTACAGTATCTAAAACACATTATCTGCATTATTTAAACTGCACTTTGCAGCAAACACATACTCTTAGAACTAAAGAGACACAAGCTTTAAAGTAATTTTAGGACAAGCACACTAATTAGGGGTCTACTGGACTGTGGAGATTAATGAAAGTTATTTTAGGGTGCTGTCCACACTTGCACTAATGCACAATGACAAGGCCAATAAAAGGTCAGCTGTGAAACTAGTTTGGTAATGTGGAAACAATTAATGATTACTTTGCAATTATGACCTCACAGAGTTGCACACAAGTAAACCCACTTTATCTGTTGCAGCCTGATTGCAGTGGTACTGCCAAACAAATGTGCATCATTCATTCATTACATTATAGCAAGTTAAATGTTGCCCAATTCATATAAAAATTAAATTTCTATCATCATTTACTCACCCTCATGCTGTTTCAAACCCGTATGACTTTCTTGCTTATCCGAAACACAACTCAAATTTGTGCATAAAACTCTCATTGCGCTCATAAATATCAATGCCAATGTTACTGAGGATTTTATGACTTAATGACTTCAATTTCAGCTTGTTTCTAAACATAATCTATTGTATGCCTTTAGAGGACTTGAAATATGATGCAGAAGCCGCATGGAATACTTTAATTATACTTTTGGGTCACTTCTTAAGCTTTAAAGTGAGTCACTTTCACCTACCATTGTATTACATTTTCTCCCTTTGTTTTCTGCATAAGAAAGTCATACATTGGAACAACACGAGGGTGAGTAAATGATGACGGAATTTTCCTTTTTGGGGTGAACTATTTTCGTTTTACACCGATTTCCCTTGCAAAACAACTAGAGGTCTGGCAAACCAGCCGCAAAGATATCGCAAATTTGCCACTTTTTTCACATGCAAATGAGTTTGCGATTTGCCGCAAATGTTTGCCAGAAGTTTGCAGCTCTTCACCGGTACTGTCAAACCTGCATCAAACCATTGGCAACAATGGACAATGTTGCAAAATGAAACCTGCTGCAAAAATAAAGCGCTTGCCGCAAAGCTCATTTGCATGTGAAAATACTCAATGGAGAATTGCGGCAATTGTGCGGCAAAGTTGCAAGAACTCTTGATTTTTGTAAGGGCTGTTTGTAAGAGTTTAAATAGAAATCCACTACAGGAATATCTATTCACCGAGTGTTTGCTGTGATCTTCTCCTCAGTTCAGGAAGTGTTTGATTCAGCTGTTGAGCTGCAGTGACACCATCCCCATCGAGGGCAACGTGAATCAGACCTCCGAACGAGCAGCAATGACTGGTGAAAGCAACACTGGAGAGATGTCTGCCATCGCTGCTCGAATCCCGGTGGCTGGAACCGTCCCGAAAACTGACAACCAGCCGAATGATTGTAGCTCGTTCGCTCAGCTTCCTATTCCTGAGAACAAAGTATGTCCGATGTGACAGCAAACACATACAAGGACTGTTCTTAATTCATTGCCATAATCTGTATTTGTCTTTAGTCATTCGTGTTCTCTGGCTGAATGTTGAAATGTATTTGTTTTCGTCTGAACACTGGTAGCTAAATCTTTTGTCTAAATGCCCTGACATTCATGCAGTATTAAAACAGACTCAGCTAGCGTACGATACTCAAATACTGTTCTGATTTACAGAAAAACATTTAGCCATGCGCTGAGTGACCAAAACTACTCAGAATTTAATGTTTGAAAAAGTAGCATGTACTAATAAAAAGTAGCTAACTGAAGCTTTTTAAAGGTGGCAACACATTTAAAAAATATAAGATGATGTAAGATGATATTTTGCAATATTTGTCTGGCACCAAAACAATAAGGATCTCAATTTGGTTGACTGCATTTAACCTTTGCAGATATATTGCATATTTTGATGCATTTTGATCATGGTACTGGATGATAACCCTATTCAAATATTAACACACAGTATAACACCAAATTACTTTAAAGAATACCATGGTACAACAAACATGGAACATGGCCAAAAAACATGGCATTTTTTGTGTAGAAACGCCCTAATTTATATTACTGAGTGGAAAACATACAACATGATCACACTGGAAGATGTTGTGTCAGTTACCTCTGAAACCCGGGTTCTCGTCCCGCACTGAAACCAGGAAGTAATTGTGTATGCGTAATCAATGACGAGCATGATTCGGAAGTTCTATTTTCCCTCTAAGATAAAAATGTTTACGCCAATGACGGTTAGGTTTAGGGTTATGCATTAAATGCATTAAATATGCATTCCTGTAGACTGTATTACATAATTTACAACTTATAAAACATCTCGCTTTTGGCGCCCCTCTGTGGACATTTCCCCCAAAAACTGGAGCTCACATGCGCCCTTACGTTCAACAACACTTCCCGCTTTGGACACTGGGGGCAGTGGTTCGAATTTCTGTACGCACAGATTGGTCTGAATTAAAAGTAATAAACCGTATTATGTAACAAAATATTTTATAATAAAAAAAAAATCACGACATTTTTGACTGTTTAGAAGAGAATATTCTATTATTTAGCTAACTCAGCTGTAAAGCTGCAGGTGCAATAAAAATTTGACAAAAATGCAATTTGACGTTTGATCACACTACACTGCTACTAGCTAATTCCTGGAAGAGTTGCACTGCTTCGAGAACAGGTGCACTTTTGTTGAGCTAATAAAAATGCAGGTAAGTTAGAAGTATCATTACTTTTAGTTCGTTTCAATACTGCATGAAACGACATGTCTGGTGAAATGTTAATTATTTGTGATCTGATCCATCATTTTGAGTCACTTGATCATGCTCAAAAGTTAAAAAGGTAAGTCTCAGCTCTTTAACGATATAATTAATATGTTTCTACTCTAAATGTTGCAGATATACAGTATAATCATTAAACGATCGCTGAGCCTTTTCTCATTTCAAATTGTGTTTCTGTGTCAATATGACTCAAAGTGATGGAGCAGGTTACATTTAGTCTGATAAGTGAAGATTACAAGCACACAAGACTTTGAAAGTTTCCACTGCTATATTTGCACAGATTTCACAAAAACCCTTTTCGCACTGGTCCATGCAACAGAAGTCAGCCAAAATATAGAGGTGTCCAAATAATGAATAATAGTACAAGAATAATGCATTTCAGAATGCTGATGGGAGCATCTCTCAAATGCAAACAGACAAACAAGCAAAGAAAAATGCATGCAAGTGCGTGCGCACGCACACACACACACACACACACACACACACACACACACACAGGGACAGATGCTCGGTAGACTCTGGCTTCCTTGACAGATGAATGTTTTTTTTAATTTATTATATTTCTCAATGAAAAGTTTGAAATAAGTTTGATAATCTCCTGTTTCATATTCTGAGTTTGCAAAAGAAATCAGGCAAATAATCTGGCAAACATTTTAGACTTTTATGTCTTAAACTGAAAAGCAGCAAGCATGAATTGGTTAAAACATTTGATTCAACACTTTTTGAACATGCAGTTAGAGAGACAGTTGCATGTAGATATGGGAGTGAGTGCAATAAATCATCATTCCGTGTGTAAACAGAATACAGGGGTTGACATAGTGATCACCATTGTAAGGGTTTGGCATTTTACGGCTGTAAACAAGAAACATGAATTGCAGTTTAACCCCATTTAGTTTTAGTTTCCAGAAAACTCTTTAATCAGGTCAACATTAACTCTGATGAAACATTGAACCATTTATAACTAGGACACGTGGCCCTAACACACACAGATAGGTTTTTACTTTTGAGTACACACACACACACACACACACACACACACACACACACACACACAGAGAGAGAGAGAGAGAGAGCTCTGTTGCCGCACAGATAAGTTTTGAGTTTTCAGTTGACAATTTTTTTTTTTACCGTATAACCAGGGTTGAAAAAAAAAAAAAAAGAAATAGCCCAGTGTTAAAAAATATGCTGACCCATGGTTAAAAATAAAATATGTTAACCTTGGGTTAAAAAAATATATATATATATATATAATAATAATAATAATAATAATAATAATAATATATATATATATATATATATATATATATATATATATATATATATATATATATATATATATATATATATTAACCTAGTGTTATAAATATATTATAGTATAGTTATAATAATATATTAACCCAAGGTTAAAAAATTCATTAACCCAGGGTAAAAAAACATGTTAAGCCAGGGTTAAAAATGCATTAACCAAGGGTTAAAACATATACTAACCCTGAGTAAAAAAAAGTGTCATCCCAGGGTAATAACAATACATTTAATACAGTTTTAAAATATTTTACCAGAATAAAGAGCAGTATGAAAGGCGTAGATGAGGTTTTCTGAAATACCTATTGAATAAATAAGGACGACCAAAAGTGTAGTTAGATCTGGCATTCACATGAAGTGTTAGTTCTGCAATAACAGTTAAAAGAAATTACAATAACACTGATGTTTAAGATCAGACGGTCGGTTATGATACTTTGAAAGCCATTCTATTGTCTATATTCTTCTGATACAATACAGAAGATACACTGCTGTATAACGTTACATACTTAAAGCACAATGAATGAAACTATACTCAGTTTTATTTTTTAGAGATTTTGATTTCATTCACTCTAGCATGATCTGCATATTTGCCTGCTATATTTGTGTTTTTGACATGATAAATTGTCTTGATCTGTGTACAAAATTCACTGTTACATGTTCTGCTCGCATGTTGTAAATCAAAGCAGGAATGTCTTGATATTCGAGTAAACTTTTTTTTTTTCAAAAAAAAGCACCTGCAGTCTGTGTAATCAATTAGTGTAAAGTCAACATGAAATAGCATTTGTAAGCCAATTTATTTCTGTAAGGTAGCATATTGAATTAAACGAAATACTCAAGTATAGAAAATTGCAGGGCAGGGCTTGATATAATTAATCAGGACTTGATCGGATGGTGAAACTTTTGCATGTGTCTATAATGGAGACAGAGCTGAATGTGAATTTGTAGTGGATTGGAATAATTTGCACTAATGAATCATGTGCAATAAGACAAGGAACATGTATTAATGTAAATAGGGTCAGTACGTTTTTAAGCCACACCATCATGAAACATTTGTTTCTTGTGGTAATTCACTAAAGTTTCATGTGTTATTTAAATACTCCATATACTGGCTGTAATATTTGATGTAATCTAGCAGCTCTGGTGAAATGCAGGTGGGACTATGGGTGGTAGCAGCATTGCTGGTTCCCATTAAGACTGTATGTGCATCATTATGGTGAAATTGTTGGGCAGGTCCCCCCTGGTTTGTCCTATTACGTCCGTACTGTGAGTGTTCCACAAACCGCAGTGAATAAAAGAGACTCACCCGCCAGGGACAACAACACGCTCGCACACGACAATGATAAATGACACTGGCAGAGGCCGCACAGCCAATTCCAATTCCTCTTGATTAATCATCTCGTTCGACCATCTCTCAGAATCATGCAGCTTTGTTCATGAAACATCAATGAGGGGGAAATGTGAGTGAAATTATACATTTGCCAACAGTGATTAATTCAAAGTGTAATGTACTGTATACAGTATGTTTTTATGCAGCGCAATACTCAGAGCTCATTCTGTGTTTAGTTTTGTTGTATGTGTGTGTGTGTGTGTAGTGAGAGAGAGAGAGAGAGAGAGAGAGAGAGAGAGAGAGAGAGAGAGAGAGAGAGAGAGAACAAACTCCTTAGAGCAGTGGTTTCATTATATACAAAATGCAAATAATAAAATGCAGCTATTTATATAATCATGCATAGCAAATTAAATCTAAAAACTCATTAACAGGGAGTGCAAAAATCTTCCCAGTCCCATATATTGTGTTGTTCGGTTGCTAGGGAGGGTAGAGTCACATGGGGTAATCTCCTCGTGGTCGCGATTAGGGGTTCTTGCTCTCAATGGGGCGTGTGGTAAATTGTGCGTGGATCAATGAAGAATAATACACTGATACTTCATGACCTTTTCCAAAGGCTGTGAGCGCCATACAGAGGGTGTCTGCAGCTTTAGGGGGCTGTGTAATATCACCAAAAATAGAACAAAGTAAATAGCGCAGCTGTAGCTGAAAAAGTGAGACCTAGAAATCCCAAATCGCTGTGTTATATTTTCAAATGTTCTCAAAGCTCCATTTTCATAAAGGTCACCAAGGATAGCAACACCCCTCTCCATCCATTCTTTCCAGCAAAAAGGGGGACTTGTTAATACATAATTTGGAGTTCAGCAATATACTTGAGGTAACATTTAGGTAAGTATCAAAATTTTACATACGGGAAAACTTTGTGCATATTGAATGTAAGTGTGAAATAATGTGATGCATTTTTTACTTCTCTAGGCAATTTAATAGAAGACTTTGCAATGGTGAGATTGGGGCAAGGACCTCTTGTTCAATGTTATACCAGGGAGGGGCTCTCTTAGGTGGAAGAGACCAATAGGCCAAGTGTCTAAGATTAAAAGCATCGTAATAAAACAACATTTTGGGGAGGCCTAAAGCTCCTTTGTCAATTGGTCTATGTAACTTACTGAAATGCAACTGAGGTTGTTTACCATTCCAAATAAATGATTTAGTTATTCTATCAAATTGTTTAAAATAACAAAGAGGAACTTCTAAGGCGAGAGACTGCAGTAGATAATTGAATTTGGGGATACAATTCAGTTTTACAACATTGAACTTCCCAGCCATTGATCAAAATAAAAATGCCTAAATACCTAACACCTTGCTTGGGCCATTGAAAGGTGCCAGGTTGGAAAGCATTGGTAGTGCTTTATGCTGTCAGAGCAAGAGCTTCCGATTTAGACCAGTTCACTCTGTAGCCTAAAAATTTGGAGAAAGAATTAATAATTATATTGAGGCTAGGCATAGATTTTCTAAGGCCAGAGACAAATAATAATATATCATCTGCGTAGAGTAGGAGTATATGCACCACACCTCCTGCTACAATGCCAGCAAAATCATCCTCTTTTTTATTATTGTGGCTGCTAATGGTTCCAGGGCAACACAGAACAATAAAGGGGAGAGAGGACAGCCTTGCCAGGTTCTTCTACCAAGAGAAAAATAATCTGAAATAAATCCATTAGTTTGTCTGCCGCTTATGGTTGTTTATAAAGTAACTTAATCCACCCAATAAAAGTGTTCCACCCTATCAAACACCTTCTCAGCGTCAAGTGAGATGGCAGCAATCAGGGTCTGATCATTCACTACTGACCACATAATATTTATAAAACGTATAATATTATTAGAAGAACTACGACCACGAGTAAACCCCACTTGATATATATGCATAAGAGATGTAATTACTCTGCTTAATCGATTATCCAGAATTTTAGACAATATTTTTACATCTAACTGAATCAGCGAAATTGGATGATAACTTTAACATTCATTTGGGTCTTTATCATTTTTAAGAATGAGACTGGGGGCCTGGGTAGCTTAGCAAGTAAAGACACTGACTACCACCTCTGGAGTTGCGAGTTCGAATCCAGGGTGTGCTGAGTGACTCCAGCCAGGTCTCCTAAGCAGCCAAATTGGCCCGGTTGCTAGGTAGGGTAGAGTCACATGGGGTAACCTCCTCGTGGTCATGATTAGTGGTTCTTGCTCTCAGTGGGGCACGTGGTAATTTGTGCGTGGATCGTGGAGAGTAGCATGAGCCTCCACATGCTGTGAGTCTCCACGGTGTCATGCACAGTGAGCCACGTGATAAAATGCATGGCTTGACGGTCTCAGAAGCGGAGGCAACTGAGACTTGTCCTCCGCCACCCAGATTGAGGTGAGTAACCACGCCACCACGAGGACCTACTAAGTAGTGGGAATTGGGCATTCCAAATTGGGGAGAAAAAGGGATAAAAAAAGAAAAAAAAAGAATGAGACTGATCAGGGCTTGCATCATGGTTGGCGGTAGTTCACCTTTCTTTAATGACTCTGTGTAAACTTCTAACATAAATGGAGCCAGTTCTGTGACATAAGATCTAAACAAATCTCCAGTGCTTTACCTGCTGGCAAGGCTGTAATTACCTCAACAAGCTCCTCCAAATTAATATCTATGTCAAGAAAGTCTTTTTGATCATTCGTCAATTTAGGAAGTTCTAGTGGCCCTAAGAAATTGCTAATATCCTTTTCAATAGATGAAGACGTGGAACTATACAGACTGAAATAGAAATCTTTAAAGGTCTAATCAATATCTGTGGCAGAAGTATATAGTATATATAAGTATATTTCCTCCAGAAGACTTCACTGAAGGAATGGTGAAAAAAAACTTTGTTTTATGTATCTGGCAAGGGTTTCTCTGCTTTGTCCCCTGACTTAAAATATGTCTGTCTTGCCCTGAATAACCAAAACTCTTCCTTCTGTGCCAAATAGTACTGTACCTACAGTATATTTTAGCTTAGTCAACTCTCTAAGACCTGACATCTGGCATCAGTTCTGATTCTACACTGCTGACAGAAGAATGGGTGTTATTAGTTGCTTTCACACATACAGCCTTTTCCAGAAAATTCCCTGAGAAGCTCACAAACAGAGTCATAAGATAAACCATGTTTGTTTACATCTGTCATGTGTCTCTTAGAATGGAGACATGTGTTTCCACGTGAGTTTGTGATCTGATCGACTTGACTGCAGGAGTGATCCTTGGTCATTTAGTGTGTGATGCTCAATTTTTTCTGTAGACATTTACATATTCACAAGTGTATGATACCTAGATGTGATGAGGAGGAGGGCGTGGCCGGGCCATGATGATGCACAGCCGGCGCTGAATCAGCTAATCAGCGGGAGAGCGAGATAAAGAGGAGCCGGAGGCGCCAGTCGGGAGAGAGAGAGAGAGATGCATGCGGCCGCGCTGCATGTGTGTGTTTGTTTATGTTTGTTTTATGTTGGGAGTTTTACATTAAAAGTTACGTTGACTGTTCAGCCGGTTCCCACCTCCTCCTTGCCAATCCTTTTAACTGTTACACTAGAAATTATAGATTCTGTTCAGATTTTAGAAGTGGTGTAGTGTAATCCAGGCCTAAAACGCAAAGAAATTTGTCGGAAAATAAAATAACTAACTACAAGTTTAACAGCATTTTGGTGCTGATGTGTGAATGGTCTCAAAATGGATAAAAGACAGAAACCGTTGTTTTGTGAATAGCAGAAGTCCTACATTTACCAGTAAAGGTAATCTAATGATTTTACTGCAATTTACCAGGTTGCATGTGTGAAAGAAGCTAGTGTCAGTCAGTGAAATGCTTTTTCAGTTAAGTCAGAGCTCTCATGGTATATTTTTTTTTTAGAGGGAATCGGCTGGTCTTGGTAAAGTTTGAGTCAGGACTGAGTCCATATGCTCTCGAGTCTATGACAAGACCAAGACCATAAAAATATGGTCTCGAGACCATATTCCCGAGTACTACAACACTGGGTTTAATAAAGAATAAAGTGTTATGTGTGAATTACTGGCTGCTAATAGCATAAAACCATAAAATTCAGGAGACATTTAGAAACCAAACTTGACTATTTTCCTATTCACACTGTCAAATTGAAAAATTAGCATATTATTGGGTTTGCGCAATTTCTTTTAACTTTCAGTTATTGAATTTTGTTTACTTGCCTTCGATAAACAAATTAGTTTTAGTTGATAAATGAACCTAAACAACACATTGAAAGCCAGATGTTCTTTATCAACGTATCAAATTACACACAGAGCAAAGTACACGCACTGACAGAAGACGTTTAATTACAGGTAGTGAATATAAAGTGCATGATTGGTAACTTTAAGATGTCTCGGATTCGGAATGACACAAGAAATGCTGTTAAGACACACAGACACATGCTTGAAGAAACACTTTATTATATTATTAAGAACAGATGACAGAAAAGCCGTCTATGTGCATGTCTGACGCACTGTTTGTTCAGAGGCGTGCAGTCTTGCGGAACACGCGTATGTAAAGGGTTCCCACACTTTCTTTGATTCAGTCTTCTGAAAAATGTTTGCAAGAATAGTATCATCTATGAGAATGCTGCAAATGACCTCAGACATCTCAGCTCAGGAGGTGCTTTGAGTTCAGTTCACTTTATTTCCACAGAGCAGTTCATTGTGAACACAACTCTGCAGCAAATAGATTAAGAATAATAATAATATTAAAAGGAGAACTGCAGATCCACATAACAAACACTGAATAAAGATGTGCAAAATATACATCAAAACCAATAATAGTAATAAATACAATACATATATGATAAAAACATTATGTACAGATGGTAGTGCAATAGTGTATTCACCTGTCACACAGAGGTGAGCTGTTGTACAGTGTTATGGTGAAAGGTAAGAATGATTTCCTAAAACATTCTTTCTGACAGCAGAGCTGAATGAGTCTGTTACAAAATGAGCCCCACTGTCATTGTAGTGTGTCATGGAGGGGGTGGGATGGATTGTCCATGATGGAGAGCAGTTTGTTCAGTGACCTTCTGCTCCTCACTGACTCAAATGTCTTCAGGTTTTGACCAATGATAGTTTCGGGTCTTGTGAATGAGTTATAAATCCTGCTGGCATCTCTGGCACTGATGCTGCATTCCCAGCATGCCACAGCCCAGTAGATGGCACTTGCGATCACAGACTGGCAGAAGATCTCCAGCATCTTGGTGCATACATTAAGAGATCTGAGTTTCCACAGAAAATAGAGTCTGCTCATCCCCTTCTTGTACACAGCTTCAATGTTGGTCCTCTAGTCCAGTCTGTTGTTCAAGTGAACAACCAAGTACTTGTAGTGCTCAACAATTCCAACCACCTCACCCATAATGTTATGGGCTTGGTTGCAGTTCTTGTCCTCCTAAAATCAACCACAATCTCTTTGGTCTTGTTTACATTTAGGAGCAGATAAATTCCTACTGCACCACTCCACAAAGTTAGCCACCAGTTCCCTGTTCTCCAACTCCTGACCATTTCTAATACACGCCACCACCACAGAGTCATCAGACAACTTCTGCACGTGACATAATTCAGAGTTATACTGGAAATCTGAGGTATACAGATTGAACAGAAATGGAAACAGGACAGTCCCCTGTGGTGCTCCTGTGTTACTAACCACCACATCAGACAAGAAGCTCCGCAGCCGCATAAACTGGGGTCTATCCGATAGATAGTCAGCATTCCAGGAGACAGCAGACGCGCTGACAACCATCCCGAGCCACACAGTAATGTACCCTTTTTAGCTCATCCTTGTCACTAGATCTGAAGGCTTTTTTTGTTTTGTTTTAATTCAGCAGAAACTTCAGGTCACTGGTGATCCATGGCTTATTATTGGGAAAACAGCATACAGACCTGATTGGGATGGTGGTATCCTCGCAGAAGTAATGTAGTCTGTGATACAGTCAGTAATGTTATTTATATCATCCCCATGTGGTTTGCAGAGCACATCCCTGTCTGTAGTTTCAAAGCTGTCCTGCAGGGCCTCACTGGTCTCCTGAGTCCACCTCCTCACAGTCCTTGTGGAGACAGGCTGCCTTTGAACTGCATGAACATATTGAGGTGTTAACAAGACAAGATTGTGGTCTGATCTCCCTAGTGGGGGCAGGGCAGTAGCTCTGTATGCATCTTTAGCATTTGCATACAAAAGGTCCAGTGTCTATTTTCCCATGTAGTGCAGTCAACAAACTGATGGAAAGTTGGGAGAATGAAGTCCAGATTAACATGGTTAAAGTCTCCAGTAATGGTCACAAAAGCCTCAGGGTGTTGTGACTGTAACTTAGCAACAGTGGTGTGTATTACATCACATGCCGCTGCCTCGTCAGCTGACGGTGGAATGTAAACACCGATTAGTATGGCAGAGGAGAATTCCCATTGCAAATAATATGGATGCATTCCCACGGCTAAAAGATCAATGACTGGAGAGCAGTGGCATTCTTTCACAGTAATATGTCCGGGATTGCACCATCTTTCATTCACAAAAACTGCAATCCCTCCACCTTTCTTCTTACCGCTCAGCGCAATGTCCCTGTCCGCTCGAATAATCCTGAAGCCGGGTAAGGAGGCAAACACAAAATACTGCTCTCTTGGTACTCCCTCTGGGTCCGAATCAGTACACACATCTTATTTTCCAAAGACTTCATGTTCCCCATGATAATTTCTGGAACTGAGGGTTTAAATCTCCTCCTCCTCGCTCTCAGTTTAGCTCTGGCTCTACACCCCCGGCGTCTCCTCCTGACCTCCGCTGGGATTACAGGTCTATCTACCGGCAAACACACTGGTTTAACAGCTGGTCGTGTGTGTACACAAACACAACACTACTCTGCTCAGCATAGTGAACCATATTGAGTGACAACCCAGGTAACCCAGCAAAAAGATAAAAAAGAGACAAAACAATGAAATAAAAACCATAAAAAACAATGAAACTCCAGGAGCTGCTGCAACAGGCTCCCACTCTCACAGTGCCATCTTTGAAGTGTAATTTGAATTTAGAAATGTCTTTGGTTTAAGTTTTTTGTTTTTTAAATAAATAAATGTAATTTTCAATGCAAAATCACAAAAGCAAGAATATACACCGATCCCTCAGCCGGGGGGTTGAGGATGTAAGTGGATATTGTGATTTTTTTTAATGATATTGTGATATTTTTAAATATTGAAAACATATTTCTTGCATATCGCCCACCTCTAGGAGGGAACAAAACTAATTTATTCGCACACATTCAAAGTCGTTACCCTTCCGAAGAAGCTAAACTGGGTCCTAGGTTGAAAAGTAATAAAACACCAACATTAAACCTACAACAAATTATGTATTTGCCTGGACAACAAATACCCGACCAGTAGCACATGATGGAGAGAATGCACGGATGAAGTCAGTTCATTGCCAAAGAGATGTTGCCCTCCACAACTGCTGAAAAGCCATCTTTCAAAAAGTTGAACAACACACATTTAAATTTCACCTCATTATTTATTTATTTTTGTTTCATTTGAATTTGTAGTTAAAATAAATACAAAAATGAAGTTCAAAGTTTGAAATCAAGCTGCCTTGCGTTACTGTGTAGACTATTACTATACGAAAATTACCCCATAGTACCACTTAGCATCCAACCAGCAGTTTGAACATGAACACCACACCGGTGTGAAAATTATGATATCGTAGCAAGTCTACTGTTTATACTGCACTGGATATCACTCACAGAGAGCAGAGATGGTTTTCTTATATTACACACACACAAACACACACAATAACATCCGTCTGACCGGGCGTTCCATAATCCACTTCACATGCAGCATAAATCAAACACAAAGTGAGACAAAACTGATCCGTGATCAGGTCACCTCAGGTTTACAAAGGGCACGGATCTACGAGAGCAAGAACTGGACACGACACTACAGTTCTGTTCCAAAAACCTAGTGAGTAGGGTTGGGTATCAGCACAGATGCCCCGATACACAAGATTCACAAGATCTTGATTCTATTTGATTCTCGATTCTATTAAATTAATATAGATTTAATAAAAATCAGAAATTCAGTAATACTATTTGCAGAGATGTTTATAAAATTGTACAGGGGCCTGGGTACCACACCTGGTAGTCAGCGTGACTCCAGTCAGGCTTCCTAAGCAACCAATTGGCCTGGTTGCTAGGGTGGGTAGTCTTGTTGGGATAACCTCCTCGTGGTCGCTATAATGTGGTTCTCACTCTCGATGGGACGTGTGGTGAGTTGTGCATGGATGCCGTGGAGAATAGCGTGAAGCCTCCACACGTGCTACGTCTCTGCGGTAACACGCTCAACAAGCCACGTGATAAGATGCGTGGATTGACAGTCTCAGACGCGGAGGCAACTGAGATTCGTCCGCTGCCACCCGGATCGAGGCGAGTCACTAAGCCACAATGAGGACTTAGAGCGCATTGGGAATTCCAAATTGGGGAGAAAAATGGGAGATCAATAATCGATATATCGTTGTTTTTTTATGACATGCCTAGTGAATATAAATGAGAGCTGTGGTAGATTTTCATTGTATGGAAAAGAGGTTTAAACATTCTGCCTAACATTTCCTTTTGTGTTATATTTGAAGAAAGGAAGTAATAGGGTTTTAAAAAAACATGAGGGTGAGCAAGTCATCACAGAATTTTCATTTTCTTTTCTTTTTTCTCCCCTTTTCTCCCCAATTTGGAATGCCCAATTACCAATGCGCTCCAAGTCCTCGTTGTGGCACCTCAGTCTGGGTGGCGGAGGACGAATCTCAGTTGCCTCCACATCTGAGACCGTAAATCCGCACATCTTATCACGTGGCTTGTTGAGCGCGTTACCGCGGAGACATAGTGTGTGTGTGTGGAGGCTTCACGTTATTCTCCACGGCATCCACGCACAACTCACCACGCGCCCCACCGAGAGGGAGAACCACACATTATAGCGACCACAAGGAGGTTACCCCACGTGACTCTACCCTCCCTAGAAACCGGGCCAATTTGATTGCTTAGGAGACCTGACTGGAGTCACTCAGCACGCCCTGGATTCGAACTCACGACTCCAGGTGTGGTAGTCAGCATCGATATTTTCGTTGAGCTACCCAGGCCCCCCAGAATTTTCATTTAAGTAAACTATCCCTTAAAGAATGCAAACCATTCTTACATTTCAGTAAGTTATTTAAACTCTAGTACAAGGATATTTCTGCCATATGATGTTTTTAAACTCTGCCAGCCCCCCGCCCCCATAACTCCTATTTACCAAATCATCGCACTAATTTCAGCTTTAAACTATTAATCAAACCACTGCATCATCATCTACTGTATAACCACCCAGAATATCCATAAAACTTTCTTAGGTGCCATTGTTTCTCAGACAGTTCCATGAATTGTTTCCTTGCCAAGAAAGGATAACACATTATCTATTGTGCCATATTTGAGGAATGTTCTTTATAATTATTAGCAATAGTTTGGCCAAACACTACAGCACAGAAACAAGTGTTTATGGATTGTGTCCCGAAGTACAGTGCATCCGGAAAGTATTCACAGCGCTTCACTTTTTCCACATTTTGTTATGTTACAGCCTTAGTCCAAAATGGATTAAATTCATTATTTTCCTCAAAATTCTACAAACAATACCCCATAATGACAACTTCATTGAACATAGCAAGCCCATGAACATTGTAGGAAACTGGCTCAAACTAATACTGCCTCATTGGAGATTGTAATATTTTTTGCAAGAAAAGGAGCTGGTCAACATGTTCTGGCAGAAGACCATGTCTACAATGTCTGGTAGAGTATCATAGTCAGCTTACAGATGTATGTGCCCAACATGTGTATTCCTTGGGCTATCTCTTCTGTTCATTACAAATGATTAACTTCGGCAGGTTTGATATTGTCGGAGGTCTTTTTAAAATAATTTTGGGAACCCATAAGTAATGAGTCAAGTGTTACCACATAAACATGAAGAAATTACTAATTATTTTAAAGTGAGGGTCATGGTAACGCATTATTAATTAATGACTACACACTTGAATATACACAACAATTTTTTTTTTTTTTATTTTGTTTTACAAAACATTTTTAAAATGAATTTTTTATTCATAGATACTGTAGGTTAATCTTACAAGAAGTGTTTAATTTTATGTGAAGTGTATTTTGTTTTCTGAGTAACTTCATGGATCCAATAAAAAAATAAAATAATAATGAGTGTCTCATCCATCAAGCTTCTAATCCAATCAGGGTTCGCCATATTCAGTGCTCACGCTGAAACTGAAAGAAGATCTGTCGATCCGCCTGCACGCGGTAAACTTTAATGTAAGTTCTGTTCTGTTCATACCAAACATAGGCAAAGGAGGAAACTTGTCAAATTTATGTAATAAAAACTGTACATATTTACAGAGTGGGCTGTCTCGGGCGGAAGTACACATGTGGAATCGGCCTCATGCTGCACGCCGGTTTTCTCTCCGTTTTCTGTTGAAGTCTCATGGAGATCAACACACTTGACTTTAGACACATCATTTTATTATTTTACTTTATGTTAAGATATAAGACTTTTAAAAACATGTAGTAACACCAGCCATTAAAAGCATTATCCTGCTAAAGGTTTGTAGCATATGCAATTATGTTCAATTATTTCAATGATTCAATGTGTTTTCACTTTAGAATAATGGTCCAGATAACCTTTAACTCCCAAGGAAGGAAATAGTAAGATCTCATTAATTAATAATGCGTTACCATGACCCTCACTTTAGAATAATGGTCCAGATAACCTTTAACTCCCAAGGAAGGAAATAGTAAGATCTCATTAATTAATAATGCGTTACCATGACCCTCACTTTAGAATAATGGTCCAGATAACCTTTAACTCCCAAGGAAGGAAATAGTAAGATCTCATTAATTAATAATGCGTTACCATGACCCTCACTTTAGAATAATGGTCCAGATAACCTTTAACTTCCAAAGAAGGAAATAGTAAGATCTCATTAATTAATAATGCGTTACCATGACCCTCACTTTAGAATAATGGTCCAGATAACCTTTAACTTCCAAGGAAGGAAATAGTAAGATCTCATTAATTAATAATGCGTTACCATGACCCTCACTTTAGAATAATGGTCCAGATAACCTTTAACTCCCAAGGAAGGAAATAGTAAGATCTCATTAATTAATAATGCATTACCATGACCCTCACTTTAGAATAATGGTCCAGATAACCTTTAACTTCCAAGGAAGGAAATAGTAAGATCTCATTAATTAATAATGCGTGACCCTCACTTTAGAATAATGGTCCAATATCAATGGTTCAATATCAAACATGCAGAAATTAATCATTTTTTAATGAACAGAAGAGATATCCCAAGGAATACACAGGTTGGGCACATACATCCCTGCATTTATGTAAGGTAAGCTGACTATGATCATGGTCATAACCACCATAGATATTGAGGGGGACCTGCTAAACGT
Organism: Myxocyprinus asiaticus; assembly: GCF_019703515.2. NCBI lineage: Eukaryota > Metazoa > Chordata > Actinopteri > Cypriniformes > Catostomidae > Myxocyprinus > Myxocyprinus asiaticus. The sequence goes on along the minus strand of NC_059366.1, from coordinate 46,360,377 downwards.
TGCGCTCAGCAGTACACAGGTTGACAGATAGGCCTATGCATTGTTTTCATTTGTGGGGAAACTCTTATGATGCTTAAACACGGCAGTGCTGAAGTCTCGTAGTAGAATTGCAGACATGCAAATTTAAATGAAGGATAATTAAACTTGTTCTTGTCGTGAATGAATGCTTTTGGTTCAATGCAATTACAGTACTTAAAAGACGGTCACTTGACAGCATCTACAGGTGCAAAGGCGTAACAAAGAGCCAATGAACGAATCTGAACGAATCTTTTTGGTGAATGGAATCAAAAGAATCGAGTCACTGAAATGATTCAAAATCAGCACTATTAGTCAAAAAGAAACACTTGTTTGTTTGTTTTTTGTTTTTGTTTTTTTACATAAATCATAGAGCAGTTCAAATCGAAAGTGCAATATTTTTCAAATAATCACAATTTGATTTTTTTGGTCCAAACTGTTCAGCCATAACATTCAAAATTCACTCAGTAAGCATTAGGGCCGGTAAAAGCGCTGGATATTTGCACACAGTCTGCACTGGTTTAGCGATCGATTCACCAAATGAATTATGCAACGGCACAAAAATGGCCACAAAATTCCTGCTGAATGCAATTTGCACACATAGTTACGATCTTGCGGGCCAATTTTGAGCGTTATAAGCAGAGGATGCAGCAGGCAACGTTATCTGACACACTTTAGCAGTACTGAACAGAAAAGCATCAATGCACTAATGTGATTCATTAAACATTCAGTTAACCGTGAGGTTTCATGCATGGTTAATCGTTTTTTCATCAGGAGTCGGGACGTGGGAATAAAGAATGTTTATTGCAATGGAATTTCCTCAAACACTACTCAAAACAGCAGCAAATAAAGTGTGCAGTGAGCTATGAGCTTAATTAACACAATGCATAGCTCTTTAAATGATAAAATCTCACATTCAACTCAAACAAAAATAATCGCATGTATATGCGCTCTGCCCAGGTGGGCTGACATTTCCGTGAGGGAGTAAATACAAGTAGTATTGTCATGTGTGAGGAGTCACATATGCACATAATCGATAAATATGCACATAAGAGCAAAAGGGAAAAAAAAACATTGTTTTACCGTTTATAAAGCGCTGAACTTTCCTTGGTGAAAAACAACCTGGAATCATGTTTATTGGTGTAACAGTCGCATGAAGTCCTCTTATTTGCAACCTGAACTTTTTCAGAAAGCAGCACAGTGCAACAAATGAAACAATGCATTTGTCTCATGATCATACGTTTATTAAAATTAAAGTTCTTTTTAAAGGTGCACTCAGTAACTTTTTGTTCGTGTCAACTTGGACTTATGGTGACACCTAGTGGTGTGGAAGCTGCATGATTCAAAATAGTTTTCAGTAACAGATGCCATGGTAGAAATTCACTATTCACAATCAGCCATGATTAATTTAATCCAAGAGTGAAAGTGTCCAATAACAAGATGGTTACTGAGATTAAGCAAGTAGTATTCAGATGGTCATGTGATTCTAACATGGCAGCCCTCATGAGGGCGCCCCTGCCACATGTAGAAATAAACAGCTTTTATAAGATTACTGATATGACTAGAGTCCTCATCTCATATGAGTGCTCATGATTTTATACATATGTCTCAAAGATGACAGGGGCTACAAGATAGGTGTTGGAAATGTAAAGTTCTGCTTGAACAGAAGGTTAAAGTAAGTGGAGTATACACCCTTGCATTGTGGCAAATCTCTTGAACATACGTTAGAAACTCCATGAAATGGCAATTCTCAGCAAAATACATTCCAATTCAAACTCTACTAAAAGACCAGATGGGAACAACTGTGTTAGTAGTTATTTGTCTGTACTTTTCTAAGGGATGTGCTCTTCAAGTTAATGAAGTCATCCTCAGAATGAAGTGTTACAGGAGCGTGAATTATGATCCATCAACTCAAATATGCTGATTTCACTCAAACATACATTGCAGAAACGATCATGGACTTGAAGATTAATGGAAAGCACACAACATCAACAGTGTGGCTGTGGATTCATAAAGGAGCACGCTTCATGCAATTCATCATTTTCAAGCAGTGTTCACACAGGTAATTTAAGTAGACGAGAGATAAGCTCTTGTGTGTGAATTTCAGACTAATACTTTCTTGATGTCACACTCTCAGATGTGAGAGCCGGCAGATTTATGTGTATGTGTGCAGATCATTCTTATGAGTTTAATTTTAGTGTGGGCTTCTTACATCACAGATATCATTGTGACAGTACTGGTACTCGTTACGCTTGTCCATGCAATTACCATGAATGGGATGTCACAAAAGCACTATAAGAGTCATAAAAGTAGTCTGCATGGCTTGTGTGCTATGTGCTATATAAGTCTTCTGAATTCTCAATTTTAGGTGAACTATTCCGAGTATCAATTTCGTCAACAAAATTGCTGACGAAAATGTTTGTCGGTTTTTGAAGGGATTTTGTAAACGATTTCAGTTTATTATGAGCAAGCAATAACACTGCAAGATATTAACATTGCACTAACTGGTTTTGTTAATTCATTTATTTGTTTTAAAGAAAAAATAAATATCTGGACACATATTTAATTGAAATAATCCAGTCATAGTATGTTGTGAATTTCCCTGCTTATCACCTGTACAATGAACTTTACTAACGGGTTAATTACCTCACTCAAACACATCCTATATATATGAGATTAAATCACCTATATTCAAAACATAAATTCATATTACAACTTACATGTGCACCGATAATGAAGTCAATAAAAAGATGAATATGAGGCGGCGTGTGGGCCACAACTGTTGAAAAGCCTCTTATGAACACTAGTGAAATTAATACATTGATATAAATTCATTCATATGCATTATTGAAAAGCCTCTTA